>NC_136486.1:85518636-85618636 GCF_053919585.1 Euprymna scolopes
ACTTTTGTATTTTAAACTTTAATTCAAGCCATAATATAAAAATAATCTTTATAAAATTAACAGTAGGTTCTTTATAGTGCAATGTAGACCACGGTGTATTATGGACTAGATCACTGTGGAGAGGCATGTGAAGCTTCCTTCCGGTGTATTGTGTTGGACTCCCGACTAGAGCAATCGATTTGATTAAAAATTGTGCGATTTCATTGATTTTGATGACAATGAAATTATTGGAAGTGTAAAACATTCGTTGGTCTTCATTCAATACCGGGCAACGTCGGGTCTTCCTGCTAGTAAACAAATGTATTATAAAAAAAATTCAATTCGCGTATCAACTATTTCCAGTCACTTATCTACTTCTCTGAATAATTGTTGTGATCACCGCGACCGCAACGACATATATTAGAAATGATTTAATGAAACCGACTCAGTTTATATAAATTCATTAATATAATGTAAAACGAATGTTACAGGAACATAAAATGTATTGTAATGCATTTTGGCGGCAAGATCTTAGATATCGAAGTTTTGTGAGCGCGAGAAAAAATGAACTTCATGTGAAAAATTCGTAACTTCAAAAAGAAATTTTCATTTAATTCCTAAAATAGGAGTTAAAATAGATTTATCATTGATGAATGGAACAAGGTCGTCGCTATTGAAAATCTTTGTGTTTTAGTGGTTTTCGTTGTATGTACTATCATGACCATGTTAAATATTCTTATCACTTATTGCCAGAGACATCTATACATTTTCCATACATCGAAACATAATGCATGATGAGTTCTGGTTATGCTCATCTACGCGTGATGTAAATATAATTTGTTTTGTTCATTGTTCAACAATTGGAAACCCTCAATTTATTGGAACGTACGCGGCTCGTCCGTGGAGACCTCATCCCCTCTTTTAACATCATACGCAGCAACTATAATTTGGGACCTCTTCTTAACACTAGCTCCCTGGAAACTTAGAGCAACAGTATCTGAGAAAATCATCGAAGGCATCATTTTCGGTTCAAGTCGCTATACCGTGGAACAGACTGTCAGAAACCATGGCCATACAGATGGCTAACCAGTTCAAGGCTGCGCTGGATGCATCATGACCCCTAATCTTTGGATAATTGCCACTGACTTAGGCAGCGGAGCATATATAGGGACGTGTTTCTGGTGTCAAATATCAATCAAGATTTAAATATAATTTTTGAGACATTTATTATCATAGAGCCAAAACATGCTCTCCATGAAACCTAGCAAAGGATCTACCATAATCGATTTCGTCTCATTGGGAGAAAAAGCAGTATTCTCTGTCCTCACGATTCTTCTCCATGGAATAGCCTATCGAAGGTAGCGATGAAATCTATCATCTCCAGGATTAAAATCGCCTTGGACCAAACATTTCGACGATATATAGACGAACACATTTAACTTTCCATTTACTTGGCTTGTTGTACTTTGATAATTTTTGTCGATAAATTCGATTTTATTTGATTTGATTTTATCATTTATTAATGAAGCTGTCAAATACTCATATTCTATACATTTGATTACATTTAGGCAGAAAAAAAAAACTTTCCTTTTACTGATGTTCACGGGATTTATTAAAGTAAATACCTAAAATGAATAAAAATAAGGTATATTTATCCATAGCTACGTGTCGTGATATGACGTCATGCAGAGGAAGTCTAAAATGAGACGTGGCAAAGAAAGAAAGTTTCTTCTTTTTGGACAATGGACTGAGAAGAATCGGACGCCTATTTCGGAACTGTCCGTCTCTTCATGGCGCAGGCGAGGGAAATAAGTAATTTTGAAGTGCTGTACAAGATAAAATATCGAAAAACATGTCGCCATAGAGCATAAAAATTGTTATAAAAACTAAAAAAGGAAAGGGAAAAGACGGGTGGTAACACAACAATTAGAGAGAAAAAAACAATTCTTTTTTTTTGCTTTTAAATCATCATCGTAATGCTGGCTACATCAGCACAGCAAGACGTCAATTTTCACCGAGAAATTAGTAATATGTCAACGAGAGGACGACTGTTTTTGTCGTTGAAGAGAACGAAGGGTAATCTGTGAGGATCAAAGAATCATCGCATGCTATCGCACACGCCTGAAACCATCCATTTTAAAGAACCGATGAGAAACTATTAAGATTGAATCATTATTTGATTCCCGCTATTTTTTCAGTCAAGAATTGTTTGTTTACATTGTAAGTTATAACACTTGTCGAACCTGAACATGTGTAGACATATTAGAGACGCGTGTGTAAAATTAGGCTTATATTGGAAACTTTCACATAGGTTTTAAATTACGCAAGAAAACGGAATATTTTATTAGAAGTGAGGGTACAAGAAGAGTGATATGAGTAAGAAGTTGAATCATGGTCGAAAATCCGAAATGACACGTAGAGAGCAAGGAAAGGAAATCTTTTTCTTTGGCAGAAAAGCTGATTGTAAAGTTTTTCGAAGCTCCGGTTTTGTGGAACTTACGTGTAGCCGTGCAGTACTGTGAGAGAATAAAGGAATAACACATGACGGTAGTTAAGTGGTTAACAACACACACTGGGTGTGCCATTTTCGTTCAACAGAAACACCTTCATTCAACCTATACTTGACCTTGTGTCACCCTCTAGAAAGGAGGTAAATAAAATAAGACAGTCAGAACCATAAGCTATTCAAGTAGCATTGCTCCTTTTTATGTTGTGCAAACTATCCAGTGAGGAGTGTTACTTCCTTTCCACTGCAAGAAGATGTGACACAAGGCCTGGCGGTGGGGTAAAGTCAAGCCAGCTCCCTTAAATGAGAAGTACTCTGGCCTATCAAAATTGCATGAGCAGTGCTGTTGGCATTCTCTGGTAGAGACGTCTCAGTATACAATAAACTACTCCACCTGAAAAACAGAAGGAAATGCTCTAGGAAGGTGGTCTTCCTAGAACTGCGTAGAACACCAGTCGTTCCTCAGCCAACAGGGAAAAGGCGATTTCAAAAATAGTTAATACTCTGTTGGCTTTGGCGCCGAGGAAATTCCCGTTTGTGAGAGATAAAGATAAAAATTACGACCGCTACATCATCGCAGAACTGATTCTGCTGGCGTAGGGACCCAAGAACGCTCTAATTATGCTACATATGCTTTACGATTTTTTTTCAAATACATAGTATTTTTTTTTATTACGAATGTCTTTAGAAACACCCAGGTCCGTCGAAGTAGCTCCAGTTCTCTCCAAACTTTACAACAAATGCCTTAATGAATCTTGCTTTCCTGACTGGTGGAAAACTGCTTCTGTGGTACCAGTTTTCAAGAATTCTGGCAAAAGAACTGATCCAGTAAATTATCTCCCCATTAGTCTCCTCCCACTTTTCGCCAAAATATTTGAGACCATAATTAACCAAGCTTTAGTCGATCACCTTACAGATGCTAAACTTCTGACTGACCAACAATATGGATTTAGGCAAGCCCGTTCCACAGCAGACATCCTAACTGTAATCTCTGAACGTATATACCATTCAATGGACAAAGCGGGGGAGGGTAGAGCGGTAGCTCTAGATATATCTAAAGCTTTTGACAGGGTATGGCATGAAGGTCTTCTCAGGAAAATCAGATCATACGGTATCACTGGAAGAATACTTAACATAATTAAATCCTTCTTAGATAAGAGAAAAATCCAGGTTGTCCTCGATGGTCGTACATCTAAACAATATTATATAAATGCGGGAGTGCCTTTAGGGTCTATCCTTGAACCTTTATTATTCCTAATATTCATAAATGATTTCCCTGACAAAATTGTCTGTGAGATGGGTACATATGCTGATAACACCATGCTCTATAACGGACACGACAGGAAAACAAATGAACACATATCTAAAGAAATGGCGGAAACACTAGAGGATGACCTCCAATCTGTAGTGGAATGGTGACAAAAATGGATGGTCACATTCAATGCTACCAAGACTAAACTTGTATCCTTCAATAATTACAAGAAACCTTCTCTACAACCAATAGCAATGACTAATGACTCTTTATCTGAAAGTACATCTTTTAAACTCCACGGCCTAACGTTCACAGGAAACATGAGTTGGAACAATTACATTGAGTGTATTGCCAGGACCGCTGCGAAGAAGGTAGGGTCTCTCTACCGTGCTAGAAAGCTACTAACGCCCGAAAGTATCCTATACCTCTATAAGGCCACCATTCACCCATGTATGGAGTATTGTTGTCATATTTGGGCTGGTGCATCTGCTACTAGTCTCTCGCTCCTAGACAAGGTGCAAAAGAGAGTCGCCAATCTGATAGGTCCTGAACTGTTATCTAAGCTTCAGTCTCTCTCCCATCGACGAAATGTTGCATCTCTCTGCCTGTTCTACAAGTACTTTAACGGTGAATGTTCTGATGAACTGCAAGCACTTGTACCCCCTCGACGTAAATACCCCCGACAAACCCGACAAACAGCTAAATCCCACCCTTCCACAGTAGAGATCCTTAGATGTAAGAAAGCCTCCTACTCCAGTAATTTCTTCCCCAGAACCGCTAGACCTTGGAATTCCCTTCCGGGTCCCTACTTCTCCAATTGTACTGACATGCAGAAGTTCAAGTGTAACGTGAACGGACATGTTGCTGCCCAACTCCCTACATAGTACCCCTGTAGCTTATGCCCCTGATAGTAGCCTCCTACATCAAAGTGGCAACGTGCCTTGCTTAGGGTGAAAATGTAAAAGAAAAAGGTGTTGATTTGTTATATTCTTGTTGTTCTGTTGGGCCTTGTTTACTCTGGCCATTTCTCGCATTCAATTAGGATGACCTCTCTACAAGTAACGGCGTTAGGCAAATGACAAATTCACAATACGTTTTAAACATTTATTCACTTTTGCGGTTTGCATTTCCCCACGCTTTCTTCGTAAGAGCGGCACCTTACATAGCGTCTTCTCACGCACTTTCGCCCATCAGCAATGTCTACATGGCGACGGATGGGAAAATTAAAACAATGAATATTAAGCTACACTGAAAGACCATTAATGAATAAGGTATTCTTTTAAAGAAGACAATGGAAAAATGAACTTTTTGTATTTCGGATGACTTTACAGACATTTTATTCTTCTGTACAAATACGATTTCCCTTTTGATTGGGCACACTTTTTTTGCTTTCAATAAATATCAAAGAATGACTAAAGACTGATATTATACGAAAGATCTTAGAATCATTAACTATTGGCCATTTTGAACATGGTGCACTTATTATATAATCAAAAACTAGAATTCGAAGGTTTTTACTCTTTGTAAAAGAATTTCTATAAACATTACTGTCAAACTTCAAATAAACATATCCACAACGTAGACAATACTTATGTAAATCATAATAATAAGTATCTGTGATTTTTACGAATCTTCTTCCTACACTTGTGTACGAGTTTAGAAACTCTTAAACTCTTGTTTATGAGCAAAGCGTAGTATCTGTTCTGGTACTAAGTTTAATCATTTCTGTCCACAGTCAGTGAATAATAAATGCTTAAGGATTGATGGAAATTTTTATTTTTGTTTAAATCCAGGGTACCCTCTTTTTGATAGATCGATGTTTTCACATTAAAAATCAATCTTGTGTTTTACGCTATCCTCGTAGTGTTTTTGATTTATTTGCCAATACTGGAATAGCAAGATTTAAAAAAATTAATTGGTATTTATTATTCAAATATGTTATGAAAAAAAATATCCGATTGAAAATTCACATTAGGATAATTTATCCTACAAAAAGTTACACTCACTTCGTCTGTGTATGTGTGTGTCTGTGAGGTCGTTCACACGAAAATACTTTATGTGCCTGGCAGGGTTCTTAGAAGGTTTTTTGTTTTATTGGAATGTCTTTGATAAACATTGATAATCGATAATCCAAAGATCCGATTAAAATAAGAACGATTTTAACACCTTGCACAACCTAACATTATAAGAGACGTTTTATTGCGACACAAGCCGCGTGAACGTGTCTGACTGTCTGTCTGTCTATCTGTGTGTCTGTGTGTCTGTGTACGTTTCCCTACGCAATAACTCTGTCAATTTTAAGTTTTTTTTCTGTTTTTGCTCAGCATACACCTGAAAACATCCCGGCACGCCGGGCTGAAATGCTTGTCTATCTATAAAATGAAAGTTTCTGTCTTTCTCTCTGCCTGTGTGTGTGTGTGTGTCTGTCTGTCTGTCTGTGTACATTTCCCTACACAATAACTCGGTCAATTTTCAGTCTACAGACTCGAAATTTGATATACAGGGTAATGACATTTGGGAAAATCTTTGTAATCCATTTTCGGCAAGATATTTGGCTGTTAAGGGGTAAAAGTTCAACGATTTGACCTTTGATAACTCTACCAAACTCCTCCGCCAATTTTCGGTATAAACACTTAAAATTTTAGATATAGGTTCCTTTGACATGGATCTAACTTCATAACTTGATTTGAGCCGAAAACAATAAATGTTAAGGGGTCATAATAGGGGTCAAAGTTAAAAAAAAAACTCACCTCTGCGGTCTCTACCAAATTACTCAGACAATTTCTGGTCTTAGCATGTGAAATTTTACATAAAGTGTATTCAGAGATATGGCAAGCTTTTTAATCAATTTGGGTCGAAAATTTTTAGTTACCAATATATAAATGTATGTATGTATGTATGTTTGCATATCTACCTAAACCTTTCAACAGAGGCGACGGATTCCCACAAGATCAATATCGTTTTGAAGCTCGACCCTTCAGACGAAAAATACCGAAAAATTGGCTAAAAATATTAATTACTTCACCCTTGACTGGGCATTTCTACAGGGAGGGGTCACTTTTTTCACCGATATTGTCGAAAGTCATCCCCTCTTTTCGATTGTCTAGCCTTAATTAAAACCTACGTCACACTCGGTTTGACAGTGGTCGGAACAGCAAAGACGTTACGTTTTTTCCCGTTCTTTTCTTCCTTCGCGGTACCGGTTCTAGCCTGCCTTCCTACTACCACTTTTTTTTTTGCTCAACACACACCTCCAAATACCCGGGCAACGCCGGGCACCCATGCTAGTATATATATATATATATATATATATATATATATATATATATATATATATATATATAAGTGAAAGTGTCTGTCTGTTTGTTTGTATGTCTGTGTACATTTCCCTAAAAGGTAACTCTGTCAATTTACGGTCTACAGACTCGAAAATTGACATAAGGTGTATTGAGATTTGGAAACATTTTTGAACGGTTTTTGGCCAGAAATTTAGCTGTTAAGGGGTAAAAGTTCAACGATTTGACCTTTGAGAACTCTACCAAACTTCTCCACCAATTTTGGGTCTAAACTTTTTACATTTTAGATATAGTTTCTTTGGACATGGATCTAACTTTATAATTTGATTTGAGCCCAAAACAATAAAGGCTAAGGGTTGAAAGTAACAAAAAAAAAAAAAAAAAAGAAGACGACCTCTTCGGTCTCTACGAAATTACTCAATCAATTTTTGGCCTAAACATTTGAAATTTTACATAAAGTGTATTCAGACATAGGGCAAGATTTTTAATCGTTTTTTGCTGAAAATTTGTCTTTCAAGGGGTCGAAGTTCAAAAGATTTTACCTTTGCGGTCTCTAGCAAACTAGTCAGCAAATTTTGGGTCTAAACATTTGAAATTTTACATAAAGGGTATTCAGACAGGTAGCAAGTTTTTTTAATAAGTTTTGGGGCGAAATTCGGGCTGGCAAGAGGTCAAAGTGTACAGAGTTGACCTCTGCAGATTTTACCAAACTCCTCCGCCAATTGGAAAATGAGTGGCTGGCTACTTTTAATGCATCTAAAACCAAGCTTCTATCTTTACATCATCAACGTTCTGATCCCCATCTGGCATCAATTGAAATAAATAGCTCTCGTCTTGGGGAGGCCTCAAGTTTTGTCAGGCTTCTGGGCTTGACCTTTACTCCTGATCTTAAATGGAATACGTACATCAAATCTGTTGCCAAGGCCGCTAGAAAAATGGTGGGATCCTTCTATCGATCCAGTAGATATCTCACTGCTGATGCAATTCTCTATCTATATAAGAGCCAGATACGCCCAAGGATGGAATATTGTTGCCACATATGGACAGGAGCTGCTAGAAAAGACTTGTCCTGCCTTGATAGGGTTCAAAATAGACTTCGTGGCCTGGTGGGAGATGTCTTTTTCTCTTCGCTGCAACCTCTATCTCACAGAAGAGATGTTGCGAGTTTGTCTCTGCTTTATCGTTATTTTCATGGAAAGTGTTCGACTGAGCTTCAATCTATGGTCCCCCCTCGCCAAACTTTCACAAGAAACACTCGTCTAGCTGCAAACATTATCAATAATTTTCCCCACTCTTTATCTGTGCCTAAACCTAAACATAGATTCCATGATCAAAGCTTCTTTCTTAGAACTGCACGCCTGTGGAATTGTCTTCCGTTTTCCTGCTTTCCAGCCGTCTATAATATGGTTGTCTTCAAGTCCAACGTGAACAAGTTTCTGATGAGCCGTTCGATTTAAGTTAACAAATTTACCGAACTTCCATTACTATTGATTACTATATTGTCCTTTTGACTACTCTACACTCTTAAACCCTTATCCTTGAGTGGCCGATCGGCCTTGATAAGTGGTGACGCCTATGTAAAAAAAAATTTTGGGGTCTAAACACTTGAAATTTTAGATGTAAGTTACTTGGACATGGATCAAACATTTTAATTTAATTTAAGCCCAAAACAATAAATGTTAAGGGATCAAAATTGGGGTCAAATTTAAAAAGAATTTGCCGTCTGCAGTCTCTACCAACTTTTCTCTATGGTAGTTAAGAAAGCCTATTATATAGAAAGGCATTACCGTACATATTCACACTTTTTAATATGTGCATATGCACATAAAGTTATGAACAGTACATAGGGCCCGAGCAAAGCCGGGCGGAATTGCTAGTGTATATATATATATATATATATATATATATATATATATATATATATATATATATATATATATATATATATATAGATAGATAGATAGATAGATAGATACTAGCATGGGTACCCGGCGTTGCCTGGGTTGACATGAAGTTCCGTTTGGAACACACCTGCTATGCTAATCATTTTCATCATGGGCAACGTGGATACCCCCACAACAATTCCAAAAATAAAAGAACGGATAAAAACATGTAAATGTAATCGTCCCAAAAAAGAAGTATCTGATAGCCACTTCACCAGATATTTCGGCAGAAGGGATACAAAGAGAAGAAACTATTGAGCACTGGAAAGAATTCCCCCAAATAAATAATTAAAAATAAATCATTACGACTTTTGTTTCAATAAAAATATCAGCGAATGCCCGTACGATCGAAAAAAAAAAAATAGCCAAGTAGGCAAAACCCCTAAAAAAATGAAGATCTACAAAAAATTAATTCCAAAACAATTAAATTAAATTTTTCGTCACTGTAATGCCCCTCCCCCATGTAATTTGTCATATTTTGGGGTTCGTTTTGTTTATGAAATTGTTAGGTGAAAGTGCAGAGTGGTCTCATAAAAATTAATTAAATTTCTCGTTATTTTATGTTTTAAATGTAATCCCCCCCCAAAAAAAACAAACTAAAAACAAATTGTATTTGTCATGTTTTGTCCCCCTCCCCTGTCGATCGCCAAACTTGAAAAAAAATGCTAGAGGTGACATGTCTCGTTGAACGCTTGGTGGCCAAAAATTGGGTGCTCATTTTACGTTAATTTTAATGAGATCTTCCTCTAATGTAAGGTGTCTATCAAGTTTTCTTTATCATTATTCTTAGGAAAGATTTAAAACATTCATCACAAGAATTCGTTTTTCTATGACAGCTGAAAAGAACTTTATTTTTTTTCATGTACTACCGTCAGATGGAATTTGCACGAACAGGGTTTCTTTCTAAGAACTCTACATTTGTGGAACACATTATCACGGAACTGCTTTCTTTCAACTTCAACCCCAAGGATACAAAAACTACTCATAAACTGTATCCATATATAATCAAACTTTGTTCATTTTATTAATAATTTTCAATCTTCTCATAATATTATTCATCATTACACCGACAATACATTCATCTCAGAAACCATTATCCCAGAGTGGCTTTTCACTTTGGTAGATGATGATCAATAATCAAACATAAAGGAACTATTGGTTGATTAATTGTTTTAATGTATTGGGAAATGAGGAAAACAACGAAAAAAGTCGTTGTCTACAAAAGCTACGATGCGCTGCTGTAAATCCTGGGGTCATTTTTGTGTTGTAGATTCACGATGATAAACAAGTGACTGTCCGACAATTCTCTGGAATGATGGGCAGCGTTTCAGTATGGTGTTCCTTGGTAACATTGAGCCATGATATACGATATGTGATGTTAGTTCTTCGTCTCGAGACAAGCACTATAGTTGTATTTCCGGTAACGCCCTACACGAGAGCACATTTTGACTTCTTTCTATATCGACACTGTTTGGACAGAAATGGAGCAAAGTTATCATCAGCCGAGAAGTTTTTTTGAAGCATTTGTTTCTAGTTATGAAACGAGTTGATAGATTCATTTTTCGTTAAACCTTACTGTTTCGTGACACGATACATAAGTCATGATTGGCGCTCGATAAATAACACTGAATACTGTAGTAACAAACAAATCATTTGCGAATATAACAATTATCTTACATTACCTTGTATGATGCCCGCTCACTATCTCTCCTATTTTCTTCCTCCTCCCCCTCTTCTCTACCTTCTTCCTATTCCAATTCTCCTTTCCTTCTCCATCACCAACTCTCTATATATTTCCCCTGTCTCTATCACAAATATCATTTCGCATCAAACGTTGATGGAAAAGTTTTACGCTCGGACTAATTTTGTTCTTATTGCACCCCCTCCTCCTCAAGAATAGCTATTCTTTTTTTTGATTAATGGAAATCGCTTCAGACAAGGCACGAAACCACACTGCCTGTAAGGAGCTAAAATACTACTTCAAATTTAAAACCTAGTCAACGATAAATGTTAGATGGATAAAATATACAATCTTCCCTCTTTTTTTTGCTCATTGAATGTGCAAACTAAAGGAAAAATACGAGATTCGAGAGATTCGAAAATTATGACGTTGCCGAACATAAACACAAGCTCCATTTATAATCTCCTATTACAAAAAAACAAAAACAAAAACAAAAAAAACAAACTAATAGTCCATATTCAATTCTAAGCAATTCTGAAGAAAAAAAAATGGGAGCATTTTGTGTAGTGTCTGACTTTTAGATGGAGACGCACGCAAACAGATGTTTGCCCTTTATATAATCGTTTAATTAATTTGATTTTTAATTTGCTTTTTAGACTCCCAAACTATCAGTTTAATATATTCATGTATACATAGAAGTTGTAGCATAGGCATTAAAACGAACGTCAAATATCCCTATTAATATCTGTGCACATTATTTAAGGATATGTTTCCATACAATATGGTGTGCATATAAGATTTCTTTCTGTGGGATGATACAAGTCTTGGTGATTGCAAATAAAAGTAATAAAAGTAAAGAAAAGCTGGATCGTTCTATAAAATTACACAACAAAATGTAAAGAAAAAAAAAACTAGTTAAACTTAATCATGAAAACTAAAGACATCCCCTTTACAATGCAGAACGCGTAAACCTACTCCATGCACAGCTGATAAGTGATAGCAATTCTGCTGCATTCCTTTCTTCCTTCGCGTATTTCCGATTGCACACATTCACGTCTCACGTAAGGAAGACGTGTACAATCGTTTGATAAAACTTTAATAACTACGCCTTATATATTTAGCATGATATGAATATTATATATTTTTTATTCACGAAATAATAGTCTGATGCATACACACAGATAACATAAATAATGTTTCCGTATTCATTTACTTATATAATTATTCACTAGGAGTTTTCATACGAATCGTTACTAATGGCTGCTCACTGGTAATAAGCAGTGGTGTTCTCTGGAGTTTGAGTGACAAGTCTTCACAGATTTTCAGCCCTTTCCACCTCGCTCGGTAATTGCTGCAAATCATTTTACGTTATCGCAACAGCCATTTACAGTTAATTTCTTGCTGACAACGACCATAGGTCTCCTTAGGAATTTGAGTAGCAATAAGACTCACCAAGGTTTGAGTATATATTCATTCTAATAATTTTTTTTTCATTATCCTTAATTCTTCACGGCAATAATAATAATAATAATAATAATAATAATAATAATAATAATAATAATTCATATTCACTATGAGTTCTCAAACAGGTCGTCATCAGTCAGTGCTCACTGAGAGTAACCCATGGTGTTTCCAAGAGTATAGCTAGCAATAAGTCTCCTCGGTGTTCTCCGACCTTTGCGATAATCATTGCAAATGATTTTGCGTTATCGCAACAGCCGATTACCATTAGTCATCTGGCATTTGGGTTGCAATAACTTCTCCAAGGTCCCAGTACTCTCCGCACTCTTCCAATATAGGGCTGGTTAGTGCTTTATTCAGTATTTCTATTATTAGACTCTTTTGTGATGATCTCACAGTGCACGTACGTGTGTTTGGGGTTGTATGGTTTATAAGGTTTCTTATTATCAGTTTTCTTTGCTTTGTGTGGTGTTCTTTCTATTAAAAAAATCTATCGCGTATTTCACGTGCCTTGCCAGTGTTTGTGCTTAATACTGGTTGGTTTTCGAATTCGACAATTTTTCTAAGATTTCAGCTGTTTTCATCATTGCCGTCTTTATATGGTCTCGGTTTTCCTTTTAATTCCATTTTCTCCTATTCTTTTTTCTATTTGTTTAGGGACTACTCCTAGTATTTCAACGATTATTGATATATTAACTTGTATACAATTCATATTATATAGTGTATATAATTCTCTAGCAAGTTCCGTGTATTTACTTCGTTGTTTTGTCAAGAGACCATCGTCATGTGTCCTGCTGGGACGACAAAGTCTACCATTTAGCAATTTTTCCTTCTTGCTAACTATTATAATATATGGTCTCCTTGCTTGGATGAGTTTATCTGTTTATACTTCCATGTCCTAGAGAATTTTGTTACTTTAGTTTTCCATTTATGTTAGATAAGTAAAGATTTTTTTAAATTGGAATTCATTATTTAGATGAGTATTATTTATTAATCGATTTATTGCCGACTATTATCCTCATCTTTCTTAGTTGTTGTTTCACGACGTTGCGGCCTTCCTCTAGCCTGTGTCAGGTGGTAACCGCGACAGGTAACCGCGACAGGTAACCGCGACAGGTAACGGCGACGGGATAGGAACTCCGAATCTGCATTCTCAGCAATTACTGCCATTCATAGTTGTCGTCTCACCACGATTTGGCGAAGTAAGCCTCTGTTACCACCTGACGAAGGCCAGAGGAATAGTTGGCCGAAACGTCGTGAAGCAACAAATAATAAAGATGAGGATAATAGTCTGCAATAAATAAATTAAGTAAAGATTTGTATAACCAATCAGAAAACATGGTATCTCTAGATTTTCAATTGTAACGTAAACAGTTCCGACGCCATTTACCAAATGTAAAGACAAACGATACAAATTTTTATTTATTTATTATTTAAGCGCGGTTACTTTTAAGCAGATGGTAGATTTTCAGTCAAAAAGAAAGAGGTCAAGCGAAAGTTATTATCTTTATTACCCATTCGAACGAATAGAAAGAGTTAAAGCGACATTTATACGTATTGAAGAGTTGTTATTCTTTATATTACTTATTTATGACTGTTTAAAAGTTAATCCTTTGTCATTCGTCGTATTACCTATTACTATTTAATGCTTTCTCATAATTTCTTAATTACTATCTTCCATTTACTTCTGCCACACAAAAAATAAAAAAAGAACTTTTATTTTTGTTTTCTACATAATTTCACTCTGGCCATGCCCTTTCTTTCACCCTTCAAGCACGTCTAGAAAGAATGCCTAAATCAACGTAGAGCGCACTTGTTTCTCCATTAAACAGAAACTGCTGAACGAGCAGAACACTTTAACACTCAACTTTGATTGTATAACTTCTATGGGCCATGCATTATGGTTTTCATACTTCCCCTATGTTTTCACCCACCAAAAAAAGAAAGAAAAAAGAAAAGAAAAAAAAGACACACACAAACATTTTCACACACAAAAACAATCAAATTCCTTTAAAAAAAAACTAAAACTAAATGAAAAAGAAAAAAAGATTATCTATGCAAAAACATCACACGTTGTATTTAATAAAATTCAGAAAGCGGCAATATCACCCTCTTCTGTGTAAACAAGATAAAAATAACATACTTCGCGTTAAATAAATAATAAAATAGCGAACAAATTTCTTGTTTATATTCAAATGACCAAAAGAAAAGACAAAAAGAATCACAACTAAACAATATGCTTAAATACAAAAACAAAAAAATCCACACCTTTTTCCGTTAAATGATTTGTTGACCCAAACAAAGGAAAACAAAAACCGCGAAAATATGTCCATTTCGAAAGATCCGGTGAAACTCAGAATTGATGACGCACGTACTGAACCTTTATAGGTGCCTATTCGAAAGTTGTTCCGAAAGCATTAAATTAATAATTAAAAAGAACAAATATGTGAAAATAAATTAAACTATTACTGATAAATCGTTTTTATGTGTATGCGGATGTTTTTATCTGTCACCTTTTCATTTGAATTAACTTCCTTGAAATTTAACCTAGAATGAAAAAATAATTCTATTTATCATTTTTTTTTAATAACAGAAAGCTCTTATTTATATATAAATAGATGATACAATAAAATAATCAATAGTAAGAGAAAAATAATTTATTTTATACAGATCTTTATAAAATTCTAGTCAAATGAGATTTACCATAACTATTATTATTATCACTACATAAATTATTACACTTTAACAAATTATTTAACGATTTCACATGATGTTTAGAATTAATGGGAAAAATATTCACTGATATATTTAAATGGATTAATAGACCTAATGTTTTTTTTTCTTTAGCAAACTCATTCTTATAATCCGTTGACTTGTGTACGGCTTCTGACACATTTTTACATTTCTAAGTCAGACACAGTTGTAAAGAGTTTTTTAAAGTTACTAGCAGGTCACCCGGTGTTGACTGGTCGTAAAATACCCTTTAATATAATATAATATTTTGATTTATACAGATTTCGTATTTATTATTTGAATAGTAGCGTTTCAATAGAAAATGTACTGTATGTACATTTTCTATTGAAACGCTACTATTCAATAATTTATTAATATATTGTACCTAATATATAGTAGTGACTTGAAAAAAAGTTAAAAACGGTATCACTTGGGAACCATCTCCACCGTTATTGTTTATCATCTGAGCTAAGTCAACACGCATATCAAAACTTAAAAAATAACGTTGTAAACGTATAAGTGTAAAATTGCGTATCATGTATTCGTAGAGGATACACGTTACTCGACTTACCTCTGCCAGATTCCAATTTTGACCCTTTAACAAATATATTTACTGGCTACAAACCAAATTGTATTCCCTTACATATCAAGTTTCAAGTCTGTAGACCGGAAGATGACATAGTAGTTTGGTAGAGACCGTTTTGCACACATGGAGACAAATTCATTATATATATAATATAAAGCTGAATGTCTGTGTGTATGTGTGTGTGTGTGTGTGTGTGTGTGTGTCTGGTCACGAATAGGCTCCTATATGGTTGACTATTTTAAAAAAATGATTGCATATAATGATAGAAGATGTATCGAGACACAGGAATGGGTATGTTTGATCTGGCAGAACGGTGGTTCATTAAAATTGTGGGGTCTGCGTTCGCGCCTGGTCCACAATGTATGGAAAAAAAACGTTTACAAGTGTTTTTGATATAGATGTACATAATAATACTTTGATAAGTATGTTTTAACTTAAATAGGGATTTATTGTCTGCGTTCGCACCTGGCCTCTATAGAATGGAAATTGGCACAAACTTTAATAAAGACTTTTCATATCTATCTGCGTAAGTATACTTTGATAATTATGTTTCAGTTTGAAGAAATATGGTATAATAAAATTATGGGGTGTTCGTTCGCACTTGACCTCCATAGAATGGAAATATGCCACGAAGTTTAACAAGGTTTTTTAATATAGATCCACAGAATACTGTGATAAGTGTTTCAGTGTGAACAGGTATGGTATAATAAATTATGGAGTTTATCTATTTTATTTTTACTTTCATCATATTTTGCTTTGGTTTTGATACCCCCAAATTCGAAGCTATTTCTTTACAACCCTTCCTTTTCATAACCTATCATATTTTCATAAATCAGAGTCCATTTTCTGTAGGCTGTTTTTGAACCCAGTCAACGACGGGTACTTTTGCTAGTAATATATATATATATATATATATATATATATATATGTATATATATATATATATATATATAGTAATAAATATATATTAGTATATATATATATATATATAGTAATATATACATATATCAACGACAGGTACTTCTGCTAGTATATATGTATATATATTGAGAGAGAGAGAGAGAGAAAGAGAAAGAGAGAGAGAGAGAGACTTCCGCTTCCTACTTCAGCTTCCATTACATTTTTTTCTAAAATATTACCCCGTAGACGTGGAAATTAGCCAAAAACGTCCTCATACCGCATTTCTACAATCGCCTATTAACAACCATGTTTATTATTAAGTAGTCGCCCGTATTGGTGCACATTGTCTCGCATATATATAGAGATGCTTATAGAAAAATATTTTCACATACTATAAAACGCTACGTTTTATTCTAGGATACATAACACTTCCATTTCTTTAACCTATTATTAAAAGGTTGGGCTCGGGGAACCGTAAACATTTTGGTTAGTTTATTCAGCAGACCCAAGCCCGTTCTATAGAAACACGGTAGAAGCGATCGATGCCGCTATCCTGAGCTTGCTCTTAAAATATATATTGAAGCTATTGGATAAAATATACATTGCAAATGTTGAAACGTACAGAAATACGCTCAATGTTCGAGATTTTACTTTTTAGTGCTCAAATGTAGGAGTTTTGGTAATTGATTTTGCTTTTAAGGAAATCGTCCCAGAGAATTTATGAAACCATGTAAGGGGTTAAAAAATATTACGTCAAGGCCACAAACTAGCACGTGTTAGATGGATAGATTCCGATCCGAAAAACAACAATTCTTCACACTTTTGCCAGAAACATCGTTCATGGAATGTGAGAACTAAAGGACAAAATAAGAGAAGTGAAAGTTACGAGGTTGTAGAAAGTAAAGCCCAGGTTTATTTTCTGCTCTTAAATAAAAAGATATACATGTTAAAATCATGCAGAGTTTAAAATAGACATGTCTTAAACAAATCATTGAAAACAGAAAATAAATTAGAAACGGACAAATGAAAAAGCTAAATCGTTAAATTTGGCGCGATAATAAAAAGCCTGTTATATTTACAATAAAGAATTAAGATGAAAAAGGTTTTATTTTAATTTTGATTGCAATAAATATTCAATTAATATTAAATAATACAAATAATAATCGATAGTGTATTTATAAAAGTTACGTTGAGACGAGAAAGACGCGCAAACACGTGATCTTGTCTGATAGTTTTATTAATAGAGAGGTTAACTTATTCTTGCGTTCAGCATTGCAAGCTGAATGAATAAAAAACGGACGTTCAATCTTAGGTGATAATCAAAAACTTCCGTTTCAGCGAGAAAGTCACACACACACACACACACACACACACACACACACACACACACACACACACACACACACACACACACGCACGCACGCACGCACGCACGCACGCACGCACGCACGCACGCGCGCGCGCGATCTTGTCTCCAAAGTTTATTAATACAAAGAATTTCAACATGCATTCCATTACTTCATCTCTTTCTTTCGCTTTCTCTTTTCTCTTCTTTTCTATCCTTTTTATCCCGCTTTTTACCTTTAACGTTTAGCTGTTCCTTTTTGGTTAGCTTTCTATTCTCATATTCGAAGTTGGTTGCTTTCCCTCTCCCTTAATAGTGAAACCTTTTTGTCTCTATCCATCTAAAATATATTTCGATTTTATTTCTTAAGCCATGTCTCCGTCATTCTTATCGCCTTCATTTTATTCGGATGTGTGATCTTGCTATTCGTATATCATTTTAAAATTATATTTAATAAAGTAAAACAAAACAAAACAAAGAACAACCTCCTTTTTCCTCCATATTTTTATCTTCTTTTTCTCTCCATCTCTCTTTACCCTCCCCTCTCTCTTTCCACTGCTGCTTTAGCACCATTAACAGCCAAAGAAGAACGTGCCACGGCGAAGAGTCATAGGTGTTTGACCTTACCCCTCGTGGGAGTCGCAAGTGACAAGAAAAGGCCTGCTCGGCGACAATTTAATGGAACAATCAAACGACGCTTGTCATGGCGTGACTAATCTAGCCCTGTCACCTTGGTGACCCGTAGGCGTGCCGAACACCGGTTTAGGCTTTTCAAAATTACGGGCAATCTATGCAAAACCTTGAAAGCTATTACTAGGAGACAGAAGTAAGAGAATAGAAAGGAAGATTTAAGGAGGAAATAAACAGAAAATTCTTATGTAGTGTTGGAATGGGGGATGGAGTCAACGGCGAGGATGTCAAACAAAAGGAAAAGAAAATAAGAATAAGAAAAACACATTTTTTTTTTACGATATCATATGAAAACTGAACAGAATGAACAGAACACACGCGAAAAACCTCAAGTCTTTTCTTTTGTTAATTTATTCACCTTCGTGTATCTTCATCCACCACAGATTTATTCACCTATTCGAAACATCGAAGGCATGGAAATATGACAGACTGGATCATTTTGAGTATGTGAATAGTAGAATATGTGGCCTACCTTTTGAATGTGGCCTACAAAATTCTGTCTCTGTTATAGTATGTGGCTTACCTAAAAAAGTGTAACTGGCTGGTAATAAATGGCCGTCCTTCTCTTGGAAGACATATGAGTAAAATATGGCAGTTAAAAATAACAGATAAACGTTAGGAAATACTTGCAATAAAAAAATGACTAAAAACAGTCGAAAAAAGCTGAACAAAAAGTATGATTTGTCTTGTTCAAATACTAGGTCAGTGCACAAAAATAGACTCCATTAATTTAGCTACTAAACCCAAGTCAAGGGTGACAATATGCCAAACTAAGTTTAGGGTTATGTGTTGGATTAATAAAGGGTGCTTTATTTATGTATTTACTTTTTTTTGATTCGTATTGAGGACCATTTTCGGAAAAATTCGTCTGAGATTAATTCATTAATTGTCTCCCATTTTACGTGACTCTCCTAAAATAAAAATTACAAATGGCGTCGATCCAATGCAAAATTAATAACTATAATTAATTGTCTACTACTTATATATATATTTATATATATATATATATATATATATATATATATATATATATATATACATTCACACACACACACATACATACACACATATATACATCTCTATATACCTATATATACATATATACATATATATACATATATATAAATACATTCATATATATATATATATATATATATATATATATAATCTTACCGAAGTAGGACATATTCAAAGCGGTAGGCCACATAATATAAAAAAACCTGAAAAGGTTGGCCACAACGGTATCGACTTTTTACTTCGCCATTTAACAAGACCAAATCAATTCAAGAATAAAGTGGATGGAATGATTGCCAGAACTTAATGTAAATTCAGATACCTCCGATGTTTTTGAAATTTTAACAATATGTATTCGATAACATACACCCAAATTTTTATTTCTCTGCGTCTGTAAAATGTATTAATGGACAAAGCATACTATGTGAACATTCAAATATTTTAGATTTGATCCATAGTCATGAATTTAGGAAGATTCCTTGAATGTCAATTTTTCCATAACTCATACTTTAAATTTGAAACATTTTTTATATTAAAAAACATGTAATAAATTTTAATCAAAATTGGAATAATGATTTTACGCATCTAATTGTTTAATAGCATTATATTTTGATTTTCTTTTTGTCAAAGGGCATAAACGTGATCCAAGATTGTTGTACTCATGAAAATAATTTTACCTGATACGTGTTTTCATATTTTTTTCTTTATATAAAACAGCATTAAATATTTGGATTGTAATCTTTAACGTAGTTTGTTATATTCACAACGTTTTGGCGACTTTCTTAATTGATCTTTTCAGGTAGTCAATACTGTTCATTTAGGAAAGGTTGACGGTTCTAATTCTAAAAGGAACTCGTTTGTTTCAGTTTCTTTTTAAGAATAGTTTTATTCTTAATTAATAATTAAACGTTAGAAATTACCGAAACACTTAGGGGAAAGAGAAAAACAAACAATAAGTATGACAAACTATGACAAACAGTAAGTATGACAAACTATGACAAATAGTAAGTATGACAAACTACGAAGTTTAAAATTAATTCTGAATAAAAAAGCTATTCACTCGATGTTTTTTTTCTTTTTTCTTTATTCTTTCTGTATCGTTTAATACGTTTTTTTTAAATTTCAGTTTGAGACGTTTTATTTCTATCTTTTTTTTTTTAAATTCACTGATTTAATACTGAGGAAACATATTTTCCGTCATTTTTGACGCAGGATGCACACTCATATAATGTTTTTTTTTTTTTTTTTTAATTTGTTAAATACGATCATTCAGTTGGATTCGCATCAAACTGCACACGTAGACACGAAAGAACATGTACATCCTTATTTATCAAAACCAATGAATGGATGAAAACGTTGTATCTAATCAAGTAGAAAAATAAAATAGAAACTTGCTAATATTTATTCATATCCACACCAAGTCTGTTCGTGTGTAAAGCCCAATCCGTCGAGCAAGTTTCGCCCAATTCGTATTTGTGTTATCTCGTCACAAACAAACAGACAGAAGTGAAAACATTAATTCCATCGCTTAATGTATGCAACAGCAAATATCATGGAATGGCAGCATTTATAAATGAATTGGCATATATTCTTCAGATATAACACGTATAGGTTGCAAAGAAAAACTAAAAATATGGATGAACAAGATTATCAAGATAAGTGAGAATCGAGAAAGAGTTTGGAAAAGATTTAGAATGGGGTTCGCACTATCTGTCAAACCCCCAGTCTCTCTGACGTGACCGTAGTATTGCAGCCCTATGATCATTTTACAAGTATTTCCACGGAATGTGCTCCGACAAACATACCATATTTGTACCACCCAACGTAAACACTCTCGATTGGTCCAACTCGCAGCAAAATTCCACCTCTTCACAATAAAGGTACCTTGATGTGCGAAGATTTTCTACTCTATTAGCTTATTTTTCTCTTCGCTTGCCTTTGGAATTCCCTCCCAATTCTCTGCTTCCTTCACTGTACCAACATGCAGACATTTTAATGCAACATGGATGAACACCCATATTGCCCTTTTATGATTCTGATCTTTATCAATAGTCCCTTGCGCTTCAGTTTCTTATTTAGGATGAAAAAATTATTATTATATTTTTAAATAACCTTTTTTACTGTTATTTGCATCGTTAAATAAAAAAATAGTCATGCATGCTTTTGTTCTCGCATGACAGAAGAGATGGACATTTTTTTAAACATAATATATAATATATATATTCTCGATAATTCATAAAAATAAGTTCAGTAGTTTAGAATTTTACAAGCACATTGATATACATATTGATGCTTACGTGTGCGCAAATATCCTTCCAAAATGTATCTACTTATATATAAAAAGTCACTTTATATATATGTGTGTGTATGTGTGCGAGAGAGAAAGAGTTGTGTCTTAATAGTAGTTTTAGTAATAGTATTAGTAGTACAATTACAATAGGAGTAACATTTAAACATTGAATAACATATTTTGTCATAAACGAACGTTCAGATATTTATTGGGAATTCAAAATAATGTGCCTGCTTTAAATCCCACCTCTTAATTAATTTTAAGAACAAACTTCAAAGTTAATATCTAAAAAAAAAAAAACAAAACAAAATAAATATTGAATAAATAAAAAACAAACAAACAAACTAATGAAACAAAACAAAACAAAAACAAACAGACGGACATGTATACATGGTTTCTCAAATCATTTAAAATATCTCATGCACATATCAAATTGCCAATTCGCAATTAAAATATATTCTTTTTTTTTTTTTACTCTTTCATTTTTCCATTCATATCATCTTGGCCAACACACACACACACACACACACACACACACACACACACACACACACACACACACACACACACACACACACACACTCTCTCTCTCTCTCTCTCTCTCTCTCTCTTTCTTCCTCTCGACCCTTGTATTATTTTATTTGCCTGTCTTCCTCCCACGCTATATCTATTCCTTTCACTTTCTCTATTCCTCATTTTATCTGTCTGTATCTCATTCTCGTTCTGTCACCCTCTCTCTCTCTGTCCCTTCTGTCTTCCGCTTTCTCTCGTCTTCGTTGTCTTTCTTTAGTTCTATTAGTTTGACCCTCATTGATTTTAATTTTGGTCAATTCCTTGGCTTTAGTGTCCATGCCCACCGAGGTTCACTTTGGCATCATGTTTGCAACCTAGGGACTGGCTTGATCTATCAGAACCATCTTTGTGGTAATAATGTATGGTCTGGCTCAACTCTAGGAGGTGCACACTCCCAGGCATATCCTCTTCTCTTCTATTGGGAGGATAATGGTGTAATGTTGTGTTTATGTGTGATAAATAGTAACTAATTTATTGTGTAAGTTTACTTGTTTATTAACGTATATACAAAAAGGCATGAACACATGTATGTTAAGCAGGCCTTAGTGTATAGCGTTCTGTTGTGTCCTGTATGTTCCTATGCGAAGAGGTTACAGTCCTTGCGCGTTACAGTTAGATTACTACAGTTGGTTTATTTCCAGTCGCCTGTAGTATCCCTACTAGAGAATTCCGACTGTATCTGTTTTTCATCCTTTCAGAATACCCTTCTCAGGTGAACTAATATGCCCAACCTTCCGGCCTTGTGCCACAAGCAATTAAATTGTGGCAATCAATTAAATACATAACAAACATACAAAACTACTCGACGTCCCGCAGAATTTTTTTTTTTTTTAAATAAGCTGATTGTGAATAATATTTTCTTGCTTCTTTCCATTTAAAAAATTTTTTTTTCCCCATCTTCGTTTCTGCTTTCAACCTCTAGTGTATTTTGCAAGAAGTTCACGTAATACATTTTCTTGGCTTCGGTTTATTATCTTTTTAATTCCGGTTTCTGATTACGTATCGCAACTAAGCGTAATTGAATCTGTAAGTATCATTGATTCAATGATATTGCCAGTACAAAAAACAAAGGAACGTTTTCAGATGCTGACATTTTATCGGCTTTACTTCGTTCCTAGTTGACTTCTGCAGATTATTAGACATAGAAAAAAAGCGTATTTATTGGCAAGTCTCGGATTGGTTTGAATTTCTTGTGCTTAATAAGTGATAATGTTAGGCACATTTCCTGCTATTTATTTAAACCAATACTATTTAGATTCGAAATTTTGCTAGTAGATTTTATATTCATAGAAACTAATTAATATATAAGCACAGATTTTAGTATTAGTCGCAAGACCAGTACTATAACAAATATTAAACATTGAATTTCTAACGTAATAGACTTGAAACTGTTTGCCATCTCCAGTTCCTGTCGACTCACCACAGTGTTACATCTATGTTTATTTTAAAGTACTTTCGCGAAATCTGTTCCGATGTACTTACTACATTTATGTATCTCCACCAGCGTGAATACTCTCGATCCACCAACTAGCAACAAAATCACACCGCTTCTCTGTAAAGGTCCCTAAAATATCTGAAAATTTTCATATGTTAATAATTTGGAACTTCCTCCCTTCTCCCTATTTTCCCAACCGTACCAACATGAAGACATTCAAAAGTAATGTAAAAAAACATATTGCTGCTGAACTTCACACCCAGATTGCCCTTATACATCTGGCTTCTGTCACATTATCCCGTTAGACTTCAATTACAATGTGCCTTGCTGCACGGACTAAAGCTATATAAAGACGAAATAATAGTCAAACGCATTGCTAAGAATATACGTGTGTATTGATAAATATGTGAAAATTATTTTGAATACATAAATGTTCTGAAACTTAAATTGTTCTTTTTTTCTGGGAATGAATTGCTCGGTCAGCAACTGTATGTATACAAGCATACACTAGTTGTTGTTATATGCGCCATATGTTTGATGTCATCTTGTCATCTTTCTAGAAATACCAAAGACGTTCAGAAGTTGGCGTAAGGCAACAGAACAAGGTTGTCGTCTCGCTGATATCCAGTTGATAAGAGTGGTTTTCTTCCGTTCACAAAAAAAAAAAAACAAACAAAAAAAACATGAAAAGTTCGCCGGAGAATAACTACGCTGATCTTTCTGATTGGTCCACTAATGGCTAATTTCAGCTCGGCACAACAATTCTCTGCACATAAAAATAGTGCGTTTTTTATAACACATAACACTGAAATTACAGTATTAAGCAAAACGCTATTATTATTATGACTAAATTCCTAGATATTATTTTATGTAAGTATCCATCAGCTGAAATGCTATTTAATCATATGCATAATACCAGAATAACCTGTATAATAATACATCAAAGCAATCTCATATTCGTGCCTACGTCCTCATCTTTCGCACACATTTAAATATGAGTCACCCGATCGGCAAAAGATATTGATTGGTGAGTATTCTGGTATCACTAATGTAAATAATTCTAACTTTACCCATTTTAAAATAAAATTGTTAAAAATCAAAAAAAACAAAAAAATAAAAAAACAAAACAAAACAAAAAAACAAACAAATCATGTCATTCTGTTAAAATAAATTTTATTGATTTAAAGGATATTTAGCGGGCAATGAAAATTATTTTTTACAGAAAAAAAGAGAGTAATTTCTTCCTTAAAAGTATTGACTCCGACAAATATTTTTTCAAAAGGAATATTATTATTATTAGCAGTAAATTATACAGAAAGATGTTGAAAACATTGTGGAATTTCTACGGGGTCACACTAGGTAATATTTTAATTAAAGAGTAAATTTATATTCACGAGCAGATAACTGTAGTCTAAAAATAAAAATGAAATCAGAAAAAATATATTTAAAAAAGCGCATGTCTATGCTGGAAACAACGATCTATTTTTGTAATCATATTTAATGCGTACTATATTCACACACATACATGCACACATATCTCCATAGCTTTGTTAATTTTGCTTCAGATTATATGAAAAAGTTACTTAATACATAAGTACTTATAAATGGTAAATGTTTTTTAAAAGTTTGACCCAATAAAGAGTAGGTCAAGAAAGCCAAGCATCCTCAATCCTACAAGATCCATTAGTCTTTTCCGTTTGTGTGAGCCAGTGTTACAAATGACTTGACCCTATCTGTTACCAACTCGTCAATTAAGGCCTTCTTATAATTAATGTGAAGTAGCTTGACCACTTTATTGTCGACTTCGGGCGTGGCATTATAATTCAACTCTTCCGATATTTTTCGACCCGAAAAGACATAGGCAGCACTTGTTGTGTTTTGTTTCAATCACTTAGTTTGCGACTCTGCACCTAAATGATGTTTGATTAAATAGAAAAGTAAAGTACATTAACCATACTCACAAAAATATGCGACCCTCTAAAAAGGAGAATGTAATCCCTGGGAGTATGGTATCATAATCACAGAACATTCGTCTGAGTTCCAGTCTCTGGTCCCCCCTCGCCAATCTTTCTCGAAAACACCCGTCTAGCTGAAACCATTGTCAATAACTTTCCCCACTCTTTAACTGTCCCTTAATCAAAACGTAGATACTATGAACAATGCTTCTTTTTTAGAAGTGCTCGCCTGTGGAATTCTCTTCCGTTTGCCTGCTTCCCAGCTGACTACAACTTTGATTTTTTCAAGTCCAACATAAACAAATTCTTGATGAACTGCCCCCTAATCTAATATACCACATTTCATTTAATAACGACTACTACGATATTATACCATTTATTACTGTACACTCAATAACCCTAATCCTTGAGTGGCCTCAGGGCCTTGATAATTGGTGATTCCTATGTAAAAAATACACTATTCCCACGAAGAAGGTAATGCATGGAAGCATGGTATCATGACGAACGAATATATGACACCAGGGTCGTTTTTTTAACGTGGAGAAAAGGAACAAAAAATTGTCTTAGTTGTAAATAATTTCTCGTCCACTGAGAGAGAAGAAATTGAAATGTAGCATCTGAACACAGATACTGCACTTTGATCTTGGCCAAAATTTTTATTAGCTTTGCCTCAACAGCGACACCATTTTTTGTTTTTGTTTTAATGGAATTTCATAACAATTAAACGACCCGGATGTAAGCGTGACACACAAAAGAACACACACGCTATCGTATTTAATATATAGATAATACAAATAATACAAATTGAATAATATTAAACCTAGTTTTCCAATCAAAATTAAATTTCAAGTCGAAGAAACACCATCGATGTTATTTATTTATTTATTTTTTTTTTCACATATTGTTATTAAATGTCTTATTTCATGCCAACATTTATCAAGGCTAAATAAATCACTCGATAATAAGGGTTCATAAGATGGATTGACTGACAATTGAATGATGATGAACATCTGGGGAAATTTGAAAATCTCCACCTACTACAAACAATCCCCCTCCAGAAAACAGCAATTATTTCTCCTTTGTCAGAAACATTGTTCATGGAGTGTGAGGACTAAATAACGAACAAGAGAGGAAGCAGAAATTCCAATGTTGTCGAAAGTAAATCTAATGTCTTTTTTTATTCTTTATGTCAAGTTCATGTCAACCCAATTGTTCCGAGAAATAAGAACAACGAAAACATTCACTGTTATAATTGGATTACTAGTGTTCACGCTCCGTCAAAAATGGTAGAAATTATGCTTCTCCAATATTTACACTCGGTATTTATCTAGATATATTAGCAAAATATTCATATAAAATCATAGAATTACGTTGTTGTTGTTGTTGTTATTATTATTATTATTATTATTATTATTATTATTATGATGATGATGATGATGATGATGATGATGATGATGATGACCCGAGGAGAACAAAATACTGTTGATTTTTTTTTAAATTAAAGAGTGGAGGAACTCTTTCCGAACATGTGGTGGGGTAAGTCTGAAATTTGCTTTTTCGTTCCCTTTCACCATCTGAAAATGGTTTTATTTGAATTCTAAAAAATGGCACGTTTTGCTTGCTAACCTTTGAATATACAGGATGGAAGTACATATATTTATTTATGTACTAAAATTAGACATTGGTCTTTATTATTGAGTGAAGGATTGTTTTTTTTATAAACTTATATAAAATAGTGGGCCCTATGTAGCTTCGTGCCAGAATTATCTGTTCCAGAGGCCACCCCCCGGGCATTACGGTCTCTTTTTGGAGAAGGTGGAGTATCTCCCCCACAAGGAAATACCGATAGGAACGATCATGGTTAATTTTACACCCATCCAGAGTGTCCTCCTTTTAGGGGTGGGGTGGGGTGAGTGTCAGAACTCTTTTCTTCAACTAACCTTGTGTCTAACTTTGCCGCTGTGGGAAACACACTAAACAAAATACTCTTTATTTCAACATGCATTATCTGATATGTTTAGCAATGATAACTCGTTTGTCGACTAAGTTTTTAATATATGTAAATAGAAAGACAAAAAAAAAAAACAGCAAAAGAAATAAAGAAAACGATATCTGACAAACGATACAATTTCGGAAGTTGGCACAATTGATTCATACAATTTGTGACTCGTAAAATTGCAACGGACAGAAAGAAGGTGATAACGCCGACCGATCAAATTTACGGTGGCGAGATATACCTCCTTTACAACCGTTCCTCTACGTTATTTTAAAGAAGTGTTTATCTGCACGACTACATGAAATTTAAACGATATTCATTTTTACCGACAAGGAAGGTTCAGAATATTCTAACACACAAAGTTTCATTCTCTTCTCCATTGTGACACAATGTGTGAATTGTTTGTAGGAATACTGGCAGTTGATAAAATTAGTTTCGTTTTATTTCATTACTGATTGTGCCAAACCCTGCGGTGCCCGGGTTGAAATTTGTTTTGTAAATATTTCAATGTATAACTAAGTCTTTTTGTTAGGCTCATTATTTAAGCTAGAAAAGCAAATTATGAAAACTAACTCTTACTAAGATAAGTTATCTCCCTTGCTGTATTATATTTTTTAGGTGATTATTAAGGTATGTCTACATATTAGGAAGTTACCAAACAAGAAGAATTATTAAAAAGGTAGCGAATACGTTAGTTTATGTCCAATAACATGGTACAACAATAATAAAGGAAAATTGGCTTATTTGAATTTATCAGTTTCAATGCTATATCGATCCATCTTATAATATTCGACTGACAATTTTACTGGTTAAATCAGTTAAAAACTTCAAATGTTATTATATTGCTAACTGAGTTTTTTTTTTCTTTTTTAAATAAATTTAGTCATTTTGCTTTCAGCATATTTACCCTTTTCGGGTTATTTAACGCTGAATCCAGTAATTTTTGGAGAAAATATGCTTTAAGTTCTTTTTTATGTTCAAATATTTATTCATGATGATGTTTTGTTTGGTTGTTTTTCTATTACTGTATATCGTCGGGTTACTTAATGCCGAAATCGATTATTTTGCTAATGGTTTTATGCTTCAATTTTTTTTAATATATATTTAAATATTTATTTATGATATGTTTTGGTTGTTTTCTTCTATGGTCTAACAGCCTTTTCGGATTATTTAATACCGATTCCAATAATTTGGAAAAAAAAGTTTAATGCTTCAAGTCCTGTATATCTTTCAAATATTTATTGATTGAGTTTGGTTTGCTTGTTTTGTAGAGGAAAATCGTTGTTTTAGTTTTTGACTTTGCAAAACATGATTAAGTTTTTAAAAAGAAAGAAAAAAAAAACAATAACATAAATATTTGGTGCATTTTAGGCCATGAAGCTAGTTTTTCCAGAAAACCTGATTTAGTAGCACAAGGCGTTCACATAAAGTAAAAAATTATTTTAATGCAAAAAACAAAACAAAAAAACAAAAAACAAAAACAAAAAACCCCGTCTATTCGCATTTCTATCAGAAATAATAAAAACAAGTAAATCAATAGCACTTTCCTAATAACATGAGTGGTAAAACGTTATTCCGTTCTTCTCGTTCAAATCAGCGTCGTTATTAGAAATTATAGTTTTACACCCCAAATCGCGCAGATCTTCCAACGACATCTATTATTATACTAAAACTGACTTGATCAACATTTTATTTTTCTCATCTCTTTTCCTTGTACATTTAATCACAGAAAATAAATGTTAACATATACTTTGTTTGGGGATTGAGTTATGTTTGCAAAAGAAATTCATTTTAATTGTTCTATTCAACCGCAATTTACCATTTATTCATGACATAGTTTTTTTTAGCATACAACGCGTGATAGCACGTGCGACATTCTGTCATCACCCTCCGCCAATCACAGGTGATCACTAGCGTTATGACAACAGAATATTCTTTTTATTGTTTTGACTCTCGAGTGTGTATTTGTTAATATCTTATATATTTTTATACAGAGTGATGTGGTTCTCGGTTGATTAACTGTGTCGAACATATACCCGAGAATCAAAACAATAATAAGAATATCCTGTTGTCATAGCCCTAATGATCACACAGTTTTGGTCGCTTTAATCTCCTAAACTGTGTTGACTACTTCTGAATGGGGAATTACACGTTTTATGGTAAAAAATGATGACTCGTTGTAAGAGTTAGACATTTCAAATGATTCATAGTGTTATAGATGAAATAGTTATCATAAAGTAAGATCATATTATAGTTTTTTATAACAAATACTTTCATTGAAAATTTGAACAGTCGGAAGTAAGAACATCAGACCTAAACAACATGCGCACTGTGCCCGGTCATCAGTATTAATCCGGACAGCTGTGAGAAAGATGGAAGTGTCTAGAGATCTCGTTCGATGCTTTTTGCTTTACGACTTCAAATCATCGCAAATGTCAGGGAGTTCTGTACTAAATTAACATGCGTTCTAAACATTGGTTGTCTTTTCAGGATGCTGTCTCTCACACTGCAAAACTGCCTTTGCACCCACACAAGATTGTGCTTTGTGTCTGGTGGACATGTCGTCGAGTGATTCATTATGAATTGCTATTAACGGGCCATACGGTCACCGGTATACTCGAAGTAGTTGAAGGTGTGCAACAGGAATTGCGTCAAAAGTAGCCAGAACTTGTGAATCGCAAAGGTGTGCTTTTCCTCTCTCACAACATCAGACCGCATGTCGCGTGAGTGGTCAGAGATACCATACAACAACTTGAGTGGGAGATTATATACTATCCACCTTTTTCACCTGACCTTGCGCCATCTGATTACCTCTTTCGAAGATAATCATCTTCATGGGAAATACTTCACCAATGAAGCAGACTTGTACCAAGCCCTTACGGACTTATTTGCCATCACCCCCGAGTTCTACCGCAAGGGGATCGAACTGCAGAAGATGGTGGATTCCGATGGTGGTGACTTCGAAGTTACATATGTTGTGAAGCGTTTTCCTTTTTCCCTTTAAAAACAGACAGGACTTTTTTTGTTTACATAGGCATAACCACTTATCAAGGCCAAGAGGCCACTCGGGGATAAAGGTTAAAGAGTGTACACTAGAAATTGGACAATATTGTAACCGGTAGTAATGGAGATTCGGTAAATTTGTTAACTTATATGGAAGGGCTCATCAAAAACTTGTTTACATTAGACTTGAAGACAACCATATTGTAGTCAGCTGGAAAGAAGAAAAAACGTACCATAGGCGTGCAGTTCTAAGAAAGAAGCTTTGCTCATGGAATCTTCGCTTAGGTTTAGGCATAGATAAAGAGTGAGGGAGGAACTAGTGATAGTGTTTTCTGCTAGACGGGTGTTTCTTGTGAAAGTTTGGCGAGGGGGGACTATAGAATGGAGCTCAGCCGAGCACCTGCCATGAAAATAACGATAAAGCAAAGACAAACTCACAACATCTCTTCTGTGAGAAAGAGGTTGCAGGAAAGAGAAAAAGACATCCCCACAAGGCTACGAAGTCTATTTTGAATTCTATCAAGGCAGGATAAGTCCTTTCTAGCAGTTCCGGCCCATGTGTGACAACAGTACTCCATCCTTGGACGTACCTGGCTCTTATATAGATAGAGAATTGCATCAGCAGTGAGATATCTACTGGATCGATAAAAGGATCACACCATTTTTCCAGCGGCCTTGGCAACGGATTTAATGTATGTGTTCCATTTAAGATCAGGAGTAAAGGTCAAGCCCAGAAGCTTGTCAAAACATGAGGCATCCCCAAGACGAGAGCCATTCATTTCAATTGATGCCAGATGGGGATCAGAGCGTTGATGATGTAAAGATAAAAGCTTGGTTTTAGATGCATTAAAAGTAACAAGCCACCTCTTTCCCCATTGTACCACTTGCTCAAGATCAGAGGAGAGAGAATCAGAGAAAACTTGGTCGTTTACGGTCTTAGATGTGCTACCATGGATATCTACGAATGATGTAAGGATGTGATTCGGAAGATCATTGATATAGATCAGGAAGAGAGTTGGGCCGAGGATGGACCCCTGAGAGACTCCAGCATTAATATTAAGAGCTTCTGATTTCTGCCCATCAATCACTACTCTTATGAACCTATCAGAGAGAAATGATTTAATAATTGAGAAGACATTTCCAGCTATACCGTAGCTGGAGATCTTGTGAAGTAAACCTTTATGCCACTATTACATATGTGTGCTGATGATAGCCCGTATGTTCTAGGGATTTACCAGCACCCACATGCAATAAAATTAAAACAAAAGAAAAAGATTTAATGAAAAAGAAATTTATTAAAAAAATAAATTAACAAGAAAAAAGAAAAAGATTATTATTTTTTGAAGGGCGAACTCGCTAATAAAATTGTTTTCCTTAGATTATAAAGAAAGTATTTCTTTATGTATTGTGTTTTGAAATGTTTGCTCTATACGTAATATGTGCTTTTCGTTCAACAAACTCAAAGAATAAATAAAAACTTTACCAGAATCCAAACAGCAGTTCTTCCTTCAGTGAGGTTTTTGTTTTTTACGGCCGTTATGAGGAAGCCGGAATCCGGACGTTGGTTGCCTATGCGTACATCCCAAAAATATGTCACGAACTGACTTTACCCACCAATAGCGTTTCTTTTATATGAGTTTTGAAAGGAACTTCCTGGAACGTTCTAGAGACTTCAAAAAGAACAAAAAGGCGTTCTACGCCTTTTTATATTTATAGACGCCGATTATTATTTATGTTTATGAATAACGACATTCTAGAAACGTCTTTATGTTTTAATTAATATATCAATAAACATTTTTATATATTATAAGAAATATTTATATATTTCTTAATCCAATCATAGGAGAGAATATGTTCTCCTATGACACTCCCCCCCTTCAAGGTAAAAGTTTTGATATCTAGATATCAAAACGTTTAATTTCACAAGGCTGGCTATGGTCTGGTACCTAGAAAAATGAATGTGAAAGCAAACAAAGAAAATGTCAATATCAATAAATATACAAGGTACTGAAAGTTTTTAGTCAATGTTCCTTCTTCTTCTTTTTGTAAGTGAGAAATATGGAAGTATTACAATAGATGGATATGTATTAGTACAGTTTGTTAATTTGTATAAATTTTGTGTTAGATATGTAATACTTGAGTGTGTGAATTTATTTTGTTTTCTAATGTTTTTTTTTGTGTGAAAAGAAACAAGGTTATGCTCTAGATAGAGCATCGGCGATAATGTTGTCGCTACCTTTTATGTGTTCGATTATAATATTGTACTCCTGTAAAAGAAGAGTCCATCTCGTTAGTCTTTGGTTCTTATTAATCATTTTGTTTAGGAAAGTCAGTGGGTTGTGATCAGTGCGAACTAAAATAGGCTGCACAGTCACATTAATGTAAAAGTCAAAATGCTGTATAGCTGATAGTAAGGCCAAGCACTCTTTTTCAATGGTGGAATAATTTTTTTGGTACATTGAATTTTTTTGGAAAATAACCAATAGCTTTTTCAAAGCCATGCTCATCTTCTTGAGTGAGAATTCCACCCATACCCACATCACTGGCATCAACCTGTAATTTAAATTGTTTGGTGAAATCCGGTGTTGATAAGGCTGGACTTTCAATAAGAGTTGATTTTATATTAATGAAAGCATTATGGCAGGAATCAGTCCAATTATATTTTGTAGCCTTTTTTAAAAGATTGGTGAGTAGACTTGCTATTGTGGAAAAGTTTTTGCAGAATCTCCTATAAAATCCTGCCATACCTAGAAATCTCATAAGTTGTTTTTTATTGGTTGGGGCAGGGTATTTTTTTATAGCGTCCACTTTTGCTGAGATGGGTTTCACTTGTCCCTGACCCACAATATGCCCCAAGTATTCGACTTTTGCCTGGCAGAAATCAGTTTTGTTGAGATTGATACACAGGTTGTTAGTTTGTAATTTTCTGAAAAAGTGGGTTAAAATTTTTAAATGTTCCTCCCATGTATTGCTGTGAACGATAACATCGTCGATATAAACCTCACATCCGTCAAGATCCTGCAATATGGAATGCATCATTCTTTGAAAAGTTGCTGGTGCATTTTTCAATCCGAACGGCATCACCTTGTATTGGTACAAACCATCTGGTGTGACGAATGCGGAAATATGTTTGGCTTCGTTGGTTAAAGGTACTTGCCAATAACCTTTCATCAAGTCAAACTTGCTGACATATTTTGATTTTCCAATTGAATCTATACAATCCGCAATTCTAGGAATTGGATAAGCGTCAGTCCTGCTGATTTCATTGACTTTACGAAAGTCTGTGACAAATCTGTAACTTCCATCGGGTTTAGGCACGAGGATGTATGGTGAACTCCACTCACTGTTGCTTGGTTCTATAATGTCGTTTTCCAGCATATATTTAATTTCTTTTCTCAGACTTTGGAGCTTGATGGGATTTAGTCGGTAGAAATGTTGTTTTATGGGCTTTGCATTGCCCACGAAGACATTATGTATTGCTGCTGTAGTTTTCCTAGGAACATCTGGAAAAAGATCTTTGAATCTATTGACCAAAGCACATACATCTTTTCTGTTTTCATAAGATAAATGTATAAGTCTGTTGTTTAGATTGTGTAGGATTTCAGAGTTGTTTAATTTACTGTAATGACCTATTTCTTTTTCTTTAAGAAAAGTTTTTTCAGTGTCTGAAGGTGTTTTGCTTGTGTCAATATCTGAAATAGTTTTCAAAGTAAAAACTCGCCGTGTTGTTGCTGTAGCATTTCTACTTAAGTAAGGTTTTAACATGTTGATGTGGCATAACCTATTCTTCTTTCTGCTATCTGGGGTGTGTATAATGTAATTTACATCATTATTTTTTTCTTTTATGACATAAGGTCCAAAATATTTTGCCTGTAAACAATTAGATGGAAATGGTAAGAATACTAGTACTTTATCTCCTATTTGGAAAGTACGGTGTTTACTGTTTTTATCGTATCTAGTTTTCATTCTAGCCTGAGAATTTTGCAAGTTTTCTTGTGCTAATGTGAAAGCCGAATATAATTTTTCTTTAAATTTGGAAACATAATCTAGGAGATGCAGATCGTTCCGCTTTGTAAGCCATTTTTCTTTTAGAAGTTTTAAAGGACCTCTTACTGTATGACCGAAAACGAGTTCAAACGGACTAAAACCAAACGATTCTTGGACTGCTTCTCTTGCTGCGAACAAAACAAAATGAACTCCATCATCCCAATCTTTTTTATATTCGAAGCAGAATTTTTGTATCATAGACTTGAGTGTTTGATGGAAACGTTCTAGAGCTCCCTGTGATTCTGGATGGTAACTACTAGATCGATATTGTGTTATAGACATTTCATCCATCACTTGTTTAAATAGACTAGACATGAAGTTTGAGCCTTGGTCTGATTGAATGGATGATGGGATCCCGACTAAGCAGAAGAACTTAGTTAAGGCTTTCACTATAGTTCTTGTCTTAATATTCCTTAGCGGAATTGCCTCCGGAAAGCGGGTAGATGCACACATGATTGTTAGCAGATAGATGTTACCTGTTTTTGTTTTAGGGAGAGGACCAACACAATCAACTAGCACTCTACTAAAAGGTTCACCGAAAGCTGGAATAGGTTTTAGAGGTGCGGGAGGAATTTTCTGGTTTGGTTTCCCGACCATCTGACAAGTGTGGCAAGAGTTACAAAAAGCGATTACATCTTGTTTCAATTTCGGCCAGTAAAAATGTTGTAATATTTTGTCATGTGTCTTATTTATACCTAGATGGCCTGGCATAGGGGTATTATGAGCTATATTGAGAATTTCCTCTCTGTAAACTTTTGGGATCACTATTTGGTGTATTATCCTCCATTCTTCAGTTAGACTAGCATCTAATGGTCTCCATTTTCTCATGAGGATGCCATCTATCATATAGAAACATTCTCGTTCTTTTTCTGCGTCTTCTAATGGAAGTGCCTTATTTTTTAAAAGACATATTTCGTTATCGTTTTGTTGTTCTTTTATAAGATTATTTTGTATTTCTCCTGTGGTGTTTCCATTACGTACAGTGCTAATATCTAAATGTTTATTTTTATTATTTAATTTTTCTAGGTCGTGCGCTATGAATGTTTCGTTTAATTTTAATAAAGTGTCTTGTAATGAAGTGTTGTGATTTTCTAGCAGTTGTTTATTTTTTCTAGCTCGAGTGAGCACACATATTGGATATAAGTTGTTATCTTCTTCATTTGTGTCTGTTAGATCTATATTATCTGTCATAATCGGATTTGTTATAACTTTACCGTTTGCTAGATCATTCCCTAAGATTAAGGAAACACCTTTTACTGGTAGGGTGGGAAGAACCCCAACTACAACAAAACCGTTTATGTAGCTAGATTGTAAATATATTTTATGTAGAGGTATTTTTGTAGAATTTAAGTCGATACCTTGTAATAGGACGTATTCTCCCGTGAAGGTAGAATTGGATAGATGTAAAATGTCTTTTTGTAAAAGTGTTTGGGCGCCCCTGTGTCTCTTAGGATTTGTATAGGAGTAGTGTTATTAATGTCACCTGTGGAAACGCAGCCATCGGATAGGAATGGTTTATAAGTTTGCATGATCGAATCTGTATTATTTTTAAATTCATTTGAACTCTGGAGAGATGAGTGAGGGAAAGAATTGATTTTTCTTGTGTTTGCGAATGCGTGGGGCTTGTAGTTTCTATTGGATTCGTTATCTCTTTTTCTTATTCTGCATTCAGATATCAGGTGATTGCGTCTACCACAGTAAGTACATTTAACTATAGAATCAGTTGGGAAAGGGTTTTGTCTGTTATGAATGTTATTATTGCGAGAAAAATTATGAGTTTGAGACCTTATTGAGGATTTATTATAAGAGTAACCATCTAAATGCTTATGGGACAGGTTTGTGTTTTCGTAACGTTTTCGTAAAGTTACCTTATGAGTATCTGCGAGTATCGCAGCATTATTTATGTTTGTAATATCTTTTTCGTCTAGGTACAATTGTGTGTCTTTGTCGACACATCTGCTAAATTCCTCTAATAATATTAGTTGTGTTAATTTCTCAAAGTCGCCATTTACCTTTTTTGCTCTAAGCCATCGATGAAATAAGTCCGTTTTTTGTCTGGCGAATTCAACGAAAGTTTGATTTTCAAATTTTTTAAAATTCCTGAATTTTAACCTGTACTCTTCGGGAATCAATTCGTACGCATTTAGTATGACAGTTTTAATAGTTTCATAATCTGAGGAATCCTCGTTGTCTAATGCAGAATATATATCGACAGCTCGTCCTTTTAATACCGATTGTAAAAGAGCTGGCCAATATTCATACGGCCATCGTAACGTTATTGCTATTTTTTCAAAATGAGGGAAATAATTCTCTACTCTTGCTTCATTAAAATGTGGTACGAGTTTTATATTTCGTCCTACGTCGAAGGATGAATTAATTGGTGAGGAATTTATGTTTTTGGATTGCAATTCCAGCTTCATCTTTTCTAATTCTATTCTTTGCAATTCCATTCTTTCATTACTTTTTATTTCTAATTTTTTAACTTCTAATTGTAGCCGTAGAGTACTGTCCTGTATTTTTGAACTATGAGGGTCTAACAAATTTATTTCTATGAGTTTTGCCTCGATTATATTTTCCATTTCAGCTTTATTCATATTCGGATTTATATCCAATTCGAAATAATCAGCGATTTCTAATAGTTCGGATTTTTTTAACTTTAAGAAGTCTTCTTTTATTGTTTTGGAACCTAAAAAATTTTCTAACGAGAAAGGCATTTTATGTTATTATTTAATATTTTATATTTAATTAATTTTTTTTTTCAGTGCATTTGTTTGGCACGGTGAAAACTTTTTTATTTTTTTAATTTGATAATATAGTTATCTCCCTTGCATTTGTTTATAAAATAGTACAATGTCATTCAGTAGACATTTTAATATATTTTTTTTTATGAATGCTAGCGTCTTTTTGGCCAGATTGTTTTATTTTTATATTTGAAATATTTTCAAATGTTATTTACTTTGTTATTTATCTGAAATTACGTAAACAAATCAATTTTTTTTTTTGAAGGCTAGCGTCTGGTTTGCCGGATTGTTTTATTTAATTATATTTGTAACATTTTTAGATGTTATTTACTTTTTATTTATCTGAAATTACGTAAGCAAATCAAATTATTATTATTATTTATTTATTTTATTTTTTGAACTATCGTTAGACCAATGTATATATATATATATATATATATATATATATATATATATATATATATATATATATATATTTTATAGCGCACCGCACAGCTAATAATAAATATTATGTCATTATCTCAGTAAAGAAAGGAAAGAACGAATCTCTTTATTATTATTTAGTTTGGTATAAATTTTCCTTTTGTATATATATTTATCGGAAGAATGTTGACTAAATGGATTTTTTGTTTGTTTGTTTGTTTTTACGAGCCCCCATTTATTACATATGTGTGCTGATGATAGCTCGTATGTTCTAGGGATTTACCAGCACCCACATGCAATAAAATTAAAACAAAAGAAAAAGATTTAATGAAAAAGAAATTTATTAAAAAAATAAATTAACAAGAAAAAAGAAAAAGATTATTATTTTTTGAAGGGCGAACTCGCTAATAAAATTGTTTTCCTTAGATTATAAAGAAAGTATTTCTTTATGTATTGTGTTTTGAAATGTTTGCTCTATACGTAATATGTGCTTTTCGTTCAACAAACTCAAAGAATAAATAAAAACTTTACCAGAATCCAAACAGCAGTTCTTCCTTCAGTGAGGTTTTTGTTTTTTACGGCCGTTATGAGGAAGCCGGAATCCGGACGTTGGTTGCCTATGCGTACATCCCAAAAATATGTCACGAACTGACTTTACCCACCAATAGCGTTTCTTTTATATGAGTTTTGAAAGGAACTTCCTGGAACGTTCTAGAGACTTCAAAAAGAACAAAAAGGCGTTCTACGCCTTTTTATATTTATAGACGCCGATTATTATTTATGTTTATGAATAACGACATTCTAGAAACGTCTTTATGTTTTAATTAATATATCAATAAACATTTTTATATATTATAAGAAATATTTATATATTTCTTAATCCAATCATAGGAGAGAATATGTTCTCCTATGACAGCCACACTCTATCAAAGGCCTTTGATATGTCAAGACCAATTGCCCTAGAAAGGTAGCCTCCGTCGAGAGATTCGCTAATCCTATGAGATATAACAGTTAGCATATCTGCTGTAGATCTAGCAGAACGGAAACCATATTATGTGTCACTAAGAAGGTTATTTTTGCGAAGATGGTTGATTATTTAACACAGATTCCAGCAACTTACTCATGACGCACAGGAGACTTATTGGCCTGTACTGTAAGGGAGATTAGCGATCACCTGAATTCTTAAATACGGGGCATACTGATGAGATTTTCAAGGTTGACGGGAAGCAATTCTCCTTAAGACAACGTTTAAACAGTTTTGTAAGGATGTGCGCAAGTTCTGATTGAAGTCTTTTGAGTACTATAATTGGAATACCGTCAGGGCCTGTTGCTTTACCGGAATCAAGGTTTTTGATTAGCTTGGCAACATCACGCACAGATATTTGTATATCACATAGCATGTTTTCTGATACAGGGGAAATATTGGAGGCTGGCAGCCTTGGTCGCAAAGGTTAGAATTAGCTGCAAAATTCTTGGCAAAGAGTTTGGCTTTGTCTGATGCTGACGAGATTACCTTCAGGTCCATTTATGAGAGTTGGGATAGAGCACACGCTTCTATTCAGGATTCTGTTTGCTATTTGCCAAAACTGGTGGGAACAAAGCCGCTGCTCAGCTACTTTGGACTTGACGGACTGAGCATACAACTCTCTTGCGTTCTTTATTACTTTTTTTACAGTGGTTGTTGGCAGTTTTGAAAGCGGCTTTAGTCTCAGTACATCTATTACGTTGGAAGCAATGGGAAAAGTGATTTCTATGCGCAATGGCAGCAACACATTCCGGAGAGAACCACGGCTGGCTGTTAGGTCTTTGCTGGAACTTTTTTTGGTTACCATAATTTATACAGTAAATGTCAATGACGAAGGTTAGATACGAAAGTGTCATCTTTCTTGGGAATAAAATATTTAAATTATGAGAAAACATCTGACATGTACAAATTACTTTATTTCAGCGAAATTTTGTAAAATTCATCGAATATTACTGCAATTAAACTTAACGTGTCTAACTTATACGAATCAAATCCATTCGTTAATAGAAACTCATTTTTATTGGATGTCTTTCGTAATGTTCTTTTCTCTTTTTATCGTTACTTTTCGCCGTTACTTTGCTATTTCTATCATTGATGCGATTCATTTCTTTATTGAAATGAATATTCTCATCTCATTCGACACCATTGCGTAATTATCTTTAAAATGGTGGCATGTTATACTTGATTGTCATTTTCTTGACACCATTGCAGACTCTTCGCATTTTTTAATAAGAAGTGGAATGAGAAATAAATCTCTGTTTTATTGTAAAAAGTTATTTTCTTTCACATTTTTAACAATATGAAATGAACAGTTTATATTGTCATTATTATTATTTTTCTTCGTTGTGCATCCTATCAGCTTCTTTACACAAATTTTTGCATTATCATTGAAATTTGCATGCTCTTTCAAACTGCACTGGTTGTGTAGTAGAAAATATTGCTGCATTGCATGTTCCACCTTTCTACATTTGCATAGTTGTTTCAATTTTGTAACTATAACAGCTTTTGTATTATTTGGATTGTTCCCATTTTGAGTGTTATTGGCACAACGTTTCGACCGATCTAACATCCGACCTGCTCAAGATGCATCCTGTCAGGAATCTTTTTGTCGAACTCGGGAATCTGTACAGAATACGCTATTGTATTCTTAGTATAGCACATACTGAGGACTGAACCTTAACCCCCAAGGACTCGTAGTGTAACAGATAAAGTACTAGGTAAATGATTTTCTTCTGGAGGTTGAAGGTTCAATCCTCAGTGCCGACGATACGAAGTATACAATAGCGAACAAGTACGCCAGTCATGTTGACGGAACGAAAGCATCCTACCAGCGTGAATTAAATAAAGGGTTCTGTTCGAAATTCGTTGCTAATTCCGGAGTTCGACAGAGAGATTTGCGATTTCGACAAGATAAATCTGAAGAAAGTAGGAGGTTACATAAGACGAAACGCCGTGCGAATAACACTTAAGATGAGAACAGTATTATCAATCCTGATCTAAAATATTAGAAAACATAACAGCTTCTGATTGTTCAATTTCAGTTCCATTTGATTCAGATTGTTTCTGGGGAAGAGAAAATCAGAATAGGAGATTCCCATATCAGTAGAAGAAGGCATTCAGTTTCAGTCTGGTTAATATATAACTTGAGATTTATTCTGTTGCGTACTGTGTTATTTTACAGTGTATTCACGGATGAAAAGGTTGCTTTGAAACTGTTTGTTCGAAAGGTTTCCTTAAAACATAAAATAATTAGTATAAAATTTCTATATTTTTGCAACATTATTTACCTGCTCTGTATTTATCTGTTCTCTCTCTCTCTGTCTCTGTCTCTGTCTGTCTCTCTCTCTCTCTCTCTCTCTCTCTCTCTCTCTATATATATATATATATATATATATATATATATATCCTATGGAAAACTCAAACAGAAGGTCTGGCAAAATAAAGACCTGACTTTCAGAACTAAATGCTTGGTGTACCGCGCCATCGTCTTCTCGTCACTCTTATACGGTGCAGAAATTTGGCCAGTGTACAAACTGGTAGCTCGCAAGCTCAACACCTATATGATGAGACACCTCCGGCAGATTTTAAATGTCAAGCAACAGGGAGATCCTATCACAAGCCAACCTCCCAAGCATGTATGACCTGCTCATCCGGAAAAACCTGAGATGGGCCGGGCACGTAAACAGAATGGAGAACTCCCGACTACCAAAATAGATACTGTTTTCACAACTGGAGGATGGGGTACGAGGCATAGGCAGACCTAAGCTCAGTTTTCGTGACACCGTCAAACGAAATCTAAAGGGCAGGTTGATCCCTACTGGAATCTGGCAGACCCTCAGTCGCGACCGTGATAAGTGGAGAATGATGGCTCACATGAAGTCGTCTTCGGACACGAAGGACAGCACATGATGATGATGATGATTTATCTGTTCTTGTAGTTTTGATTCTACATAGGTTGGTTTCTTCTTTTATGTATACGAATGTAATACTATCAATAATGTTTATCCATTAAACGGCCTATTTTTCTTGTCGTTATACTGTAACGTTTGTAAGTAGTATCATTAAAGAACGTTCTACTAGGATTCAGTACCTATTTGTAACCGAAAACAAAAACGTAAGTGGTAATTTGAAGAAAAAAAATAAAGATATCTTCTTCTCGATAAACACCATTAATGAAAGCACACCCGTTAACATATCGATTAGTCGATAATGGCGACACGTCTGGGTGAAAAAGCAATCTAAGTATACATAGAGGTTGAGAATTCAATACCTGAAAAATAGAATCTGCAGAACAGCAGAGTGTACAGATATAACAAAGCAACTTAGAACAATCAAGAACGTATGCAAATACAGTGAAGAGCAATGACAGCTCACTTGAGAAATATAGGCAGACACAAAATCGTTAACTAAAATCTTTATTCAGCAGAAATTTTACCCATGTAAATCTTTATTGCATCTAAATAATCACTGACTTAATTGTAAAGTCCGTAGAGAAATATTTGATACAAAATGTTTTTTGTTTGGATTATTCAGACTATTATTTTTTATCTGAGTTGTTATTTTCACCACGTGTTGCCCAATGTAACCGCTGATGTTCTTCGGGTGCTACTTTCCGAACTTGGTAATCTTTCTATCGAACTCGGGAACACATACGGTATTTCTAACTGAACTCTTTATGTAATCCGCAGGGTAGATTGTTTTCGTACCAGCAACAATGACTCAGCAAAAGTATTAACTTTTATGGTATTGTTAGCCATTAATGCCTGTAGTACATGCACACATGGCGTTGATTAACAATCAGTTCTAGTCTTCTAGAACATAGTACATAATATAATATCGTACTACATAATATAATAACTAAAAATAACATAAATATATTAAGTTTGTGAAATATTTTGTGCACATTTCTGTTTCATTAGTTTCTCTTCAGCTTTTATATGAAAAGATCTGTAACAGTCACTTAAGTTTATGTATTATTTTTATTTGCTGTAAATAAACAAAAAATATTAATGAGTAATTCCCCCACCTTCCAATTAGAAGTCCCAGCGATGAGATGAGACGATTCTAATATTTTCTCGATATCGATATAATTATCGCTTCCCTTCTAAATTCCCGATTCCAATATAACAATCGATTCCCTTTCATTTTACATGTCTAAAACGTTAGCTATACAGTTGCAATTTATTTATATTTATTTGCAGATTACCATAAAACCAATGTAATATGTGTAATACTTTTGCAAACGTAAACCTACACTTGTGGATGTTGATCTACAAATTTTATGTTTACTAGTAGTTTACTATTAATATCATTTTATTATTTTATCATTAATATCATTTTATTATTTTAACATTAATATCATTTTATTATTTTATCATTAATATAATTTTTTTATTTTATCATTAATATCATTTTATAATTTTATCATTAACATAATTTTATCATTTTATCATATATATCATTTTTTTTATTTTATCATTAACATCATTTTATTATTTATCATTAACATCATTTTATTATTTTATCATAAATATCATTTTATTATTTAATCATTAATATCATTTTATTATTTTATCATTAATATCATTTTTTTATTTTATCATTAATATAATTTTATTATTTCAGCATTAACATCATTTTATAATTTTATGTTTAATATTATTTTATTATTTTCTCAGTAATGTTATTTTATTATTTTATCATTAATATCATTTTATTATTTTATTATTAACATCGTTTTTTTTATTTTATCAGTAATATTATTTTATTATTTTAATATTAACATTATTTTTTTTGTTTTATCATTAATATCATTCATATATTTTATCATTAACATCATTTTATTATTTTATCATTAACATCATTTTATTATTTATCATTAGATCATTTTATTATTTTATCATTAATATCATTTTATTATTTATCATTAAAATCATTTTATTACTTTATCATTATAATAATTTTATTATTTTATGTTTAATATTATTTTATTATTTTATCATTAACATCATTTTATTATTTTATGTTTAATATTATTTTATTATTTTATTATTAACATTATTTTTTTTGTTTTATCATTAATATCATTCTATTATTTTATCATTAACATCATTTTATTATTTATCATTAACATCATTTTATCATTTTATCATTAATATCATTTTATTATTTATCATTAGATCATTTTATTATTTTATCATTAATATCATTTTATTATTTATCATTAAAATCATTTTATTATTTTATCATAAAAATAATTTTATTATTTATCATTAAAATAATTTTCTAATTTTATGATTTATATCATTTTATTATTTTATTATTAATATAATTTTACAATTTTATTATTAACATAATTTTATTATTTTATCATTAAAATAATTTTATTATTTTATCATTAACATCATTTTATTATTTTATCATTAATATCATGTTATTATTTTATCATTAACTTCATTTTATTATTTATCATTAACATTATTTTATTATTTATCATTAAAATCATTTTATTATTTTATTATTAATATCATTTTATTATTTTATTATTAATATCATTTTATAATTTTATCATTAATATAATTGTATTATTTTATCATTATTATCATTTTATTATTTTATCATTAATATTATTTCTTTATTTTTCATTAACTTCATTTTATTATTTTATCATTAACATCATTTTATTATTTATCATTAATATCATTTTATTATTTTATCATTAATATAATTTTATTATTTATCATTAATATCATTTTATTATTTTATTATTAATATCATTTTATAATTTTATCATTAACATAATTTTATTATTTTATCATTAATATCATTTTTTTATTTTATCATTAACATAATTTTATTATTTTATCATTAACATCATTTTATTATTTTATCATTAATATCATTTTATTATTTTATGTTTAATATTATTTTATTATTTTATCACTTATGTTATTTTATTATATTATAATTAACATTATTTGATTATTTTATCATTAACATCATTTTATTATTTTATCATTAACATCATTTTATTATTTTATTATTAATATCATTTTATTATTTTATGTTTAATATTATTTTATTATTTTATCAGTTATGTTATTTTATTATTTTATCATTAACATTATTTTATTATTTTATCATTAACATCATTTTATTATTTTATCATTAATATCATTTTATTATTTTATCATTAATACCATTTGATTATTTTATGTTTAATATTATTTTATTATTTTATCAGTAATGTTATTTTATTATTTTATCATTAACATCATTTTATTATTTTATAATAAATATCATTTGATTATTTTATGTTTAATATTATTTTATTATTTCATCATTAGCATCATTTTATTATTTTATCATTAATATCATTTGATTATTTTATCATTAGTATCATTTTATTATTTTATCATTAATATCATTTTATTATTTTATGTTTAATATTATTTTATTATTTTATCAGTAATGTTATTTTATTATTTTATCATTAACATCATTTTATTATTTATCGTTAACATCATTTTATTATTTTATCATTAATATCATTTTATTATTTATCATTAGATCATTTTATTATTTTATCATTAATATCATTTTATTAGTTTATCATTAAAATAATTTTATTATTTATCATTAATATCATTTTATTATTTTATTATTAATATCATTTCATTATTTTATTATTAATATCATTTTATAATTTTATCATTAATATAATTTTATTATTTTATCATTATTATCATTTTATTATTTTATCATTAATATAATTTTTTTATTTATCATTAATATTATCTTATTAATATCATTTTATAATTTTATAATTAACATAATTTTATTATTTTATCATTAATATCATTTTTTATTTTTTCATTAACTTAATTTTATTATTTTATCATTAATATCATTTGATTATTTTATCATTAATATCATTTGATTATTTTATTTTTAATATTATTTTATTATTCTATCAGTAATGTTATTTTATTATTTTATCATTAACATCATTTTATTATTCTATCATTAATATCATTTGATTATTTTATCAATCATATCATTTTATTATTTTATCATTAATATTATCTTATTATTTTATCATTATTATAATTTTTTTATTTTATCATTAACACTATATTATTATTTTATCATTAATAACATTTTATTATTTTATCATTAATATCATTTTATTATTTTATCATTAAGCTCATTTTTTAATTTTATCATTATCATCAGTTTTTATTTCATCATTAATATCATTTTATTGTTTATCATTAATATCATTTTATTATTATATCATTAATATCATTTTATTATTTCATCACTAATATCATTTTATTATTTCTCATTAATATTATTTTATTATTTATCATTAATATAATTGTATTATTTTATTATTAATATCATTTTATTATTTTATCATCAATATTATTTTATTATTTTATTATTTATATAATTTTATTATTGTATCACTCAAATCATTTAATTAATTTATTATTAATATTATGTAATTATTTTATCATTAACACCATTCTTTTATTTTATCATTCGCATCGTTTAATTATTTTATCATAAATATTATTTAATTATTTTATCATTAACATCATTTTACAATTTTATCATAAATATAATTTATTTAATTTATTATTAATATATTTTTTTATTATTTATCATTAATATCATTTATTTCTTTTAGCATTTACATAATTTTATTGTTTTATCAGAAATATTATTTGTTTAATTTTATCATTAACATCATTTTATTATTTATCATTAACATAATTTTATTATTTTTTTATTAATATCATTTTATTATTTTTTCATTAATATACTTTTATTATTTTATCATCATTATCATTTTATTATTTTATCATTATTATATTTTATTATTTTATCATTAATATCATCTAATTATTTTATTATTAATACCATTTTATTATTTATCATTAATTTAATTTTATTATTTATCATTTATATCCTTTTATTATGTATCATTAATATTATTTTTTTAGTCATGAATATAATTTTATTATTTATCATTAATATAATTTTATTATTTTATCATTAATATTATTGTATTTTATCATCATAAATATAATTTTATTATTTAATCATTAATATCTTTTTTTATTTTTATCATTAATATCCTTTTAATATGTTATCATTTATATCATTTTATTATTTTTTCATTAATATAATTTTATTATGTTATCATTAATATTATTTTATTATTTTATCATTACTATAATTTTATTATTTTATCCTTAATATAATTTAATTATTTTGTAATTTATACCATTTAATAATTTTATCAAAAATAAAATTTTATTATATTATCAATTATTTTATCATAAATATCATTTTATTATTTTATCATAAATATCATTTTATTATTTTATCATTAATATCGTTTAATTATTAAAATATGAATATCATTTTATAATCTACCAGTAATATTATTTTAGTATTTCATGATTAATATCATTTTATTGTTTAAATATTAACAGCATTTTATTATTTTATCATTAATTTTATTCCATATTTATCATTAATATCATTTTATTATTTTATCATTAATATTATTTTATTTTTTTATAATTAATATGATTTTTTATTATATCATAATTATTATTTTATTAGTTTATCATTAATATCATTTTATTATTTCATCATTAATATCATTTTATTATTTTATCATAAATAATATGTTATTATTTTATCATAAATATCATTTTATTATTTATCATTAATATAATCGTATTTTTTTTATCGTTAATATCATTTTATTATTTATCATTAACATCATTTTATTATTTTATCAGAAATATCATTTTATTATTTATCATTAATATAATTTTATTATTTTATCATAAGGATCATTTTATTATGTTATCAATTATAAAATTTGATTATTTTATCCTTAATAGTATTTGATTATTTTATCATTAATACCATTTTATTATTTATCATAATTATCATTTTTTAATTTGATCATAAATATTAGTTTATTATTTTATCGTTAATATCATTTTATTATTTTATCATTAATATCATTTTTTTATTTTATTATTTATAACATGTTATTATTTTATCATTAATAACATTTTATTATTTTATCATTTATATCATTTTATTATTTTATCATTAACAACATTTTTTTAATTTTATCATTACAATCAGTTTTTAGTTTATCATTAATATCATTTTATTATTTATCATTAATATCATTTTATTATTTTATCATTAACATCATTTTATTATTTATCATTAATATCATGTTATTATGTTATCATTAATATTATTTCATTATTTTATAATTACCATCACTTTATTATTTTATCATAAATATCATTTTTTTATTTTATTATTTTTATTTTTTATCATTAATATCATTGTATTATTTATCATTAATACCATTTAATTATTTCATCATTAACATCATTTTCTTACTTTATCATTAACATCATTTTATTATTTTATCATTTATATCATTTCATTATTTTATCATTAATATCATTTTATTATTTTATCATTAAAATCATTTTATTATTTTATCATTAATATCATTTTATTATTTCATCAGAAATATCATTTTATTATTTTATCATAAGAATAATTTTATTATGTTATCATTAATAAAATTTTATTATTTTATCATTAACATCATTTTATTGTTTTATCAGAAATATTCGTTTTTTATTTCATCATTAACATCATTTTATTATTTTATCATTAATATCATTTATTATTTTATAATTCATATAATTTTATTATTTAATCATTCATATCATTTTATTATTTATCATTAATATCCTTTGATATTAATATCGTTTTATTATATTACCATTAACATCATTTTATCGTTAATATAATTTTATTATTTTCTCATTAACATCATGTTATTATTTTATCATTAATATTATTTTATTATTTTATAATTGACATAATTTTATTATTTATCCGTGATACCATTTTATTATTTTGTCATTAATACCATTTTATGATTTTATCATTTATATCATTTTATTATTTTATCATTCAAATCATTTTATTATTTTTTAATTAATATCAGTTTTTTATTTTGATATTATATATATTTTATATATTATTTTTATATTGTATACATTTTATTATTTAAATATTCATATTAATATCATTTTATTATTTTATCATTCATACCATTTTATAATTTTCCATTTATACCATTTTATTGTTTTATCATTAATATCATATTATTATTGTAATATTTTATCTTTGATATCATTTTATTATTTTTATATTAATATAATTTTATTATTTTTTCATTAATATCATTTCATTATTTAATAATTGATAATATTTGATTTTTTAATATTAATATAATTTTATTATTTTTCATTAATATCATTTTATGATTTTATCATAATTATCATTTTATTATTGTATCGTTAATATCATTTTATTTTTTTTATATTAATATCGTTTTATTATTTTTATAGTAATATCATTTTATTTTTTAATATTAATATCCTTTTTTTATCATGGTCATCATTGTATGATTTTATCATTTACATAATTTTATTATTTTATCATTAATACAATTATATTATTTATTTTATACTTAATATCATTTTATTATTTATCATTAATACGATTTTATTATTTTATCATACAAAATGTGTAATTATTTCATCATTAAGATCATTTAAATATTTTATCATTAATATCTTTTTAATATTTATATCATTTTATTATTTCATAATGAATATATTTTTATGATTTTTATATTAATATCATTTTATTATTTATCATTAATAAAATTTTATTATTTTATCATCAATATCATTTTATTATTTTCATATTAATATCATTTAATTATTTCATCATTTATATCATTTTAATATTTATCATTGATATCAGTATTTTATTTTATCATTAATATCATTTTATTATGCTATCATTTAGATCATTTTATTATTTTATATTTAATCCCATTTTATGATTTTAATATTAAAACCCTTTTATTATTTTGTCAATAATATCACTTTATTATTTTAATATTAATATTATTTTAATATTTTATCATTAATATCATATTATTACTTTAATATAAATATCATTTTATTACTTATATCTCATTAATATCACTTAATTATTTTATCACTAATATCATTTCACTATTTTAATATTAATATAATATATTTATTTTAATATTAATATCATTTTATCATAATCTATATTTATAATGTAGTGTTATTTCATTATTTTATCATTAACATTATTTCATTATTTTATCATTCATATCATTTTAGCATTTTAACCGTAATATCATTTCATTATTTTTGCACTGATATCATTTTATTATTTTTATCCTTAACATTATTTTATTATTTTATCATTAATATCATTTTATTATTTTGTCATTAATATAATTTTATTCTATCATTAATACTATTTAATTATTTTAATATTTATATCTTTTTATTATTTTATCATTAATATCATTTTATTATTTCATCATTAATATCATTTTATTATTTTATCATTAATATCATTTATTTTTTTCATCATTAGTATCATTTTATTATTGTAATTTTTATGTCATGGCTCTGAGTTTTGTGTCTTAAACAGTTATCTTCCTTAGCCGGACATTTTTCTTATAGAGTTCCCCCCTGACTCGACACGGGCAGATTGACCGGTGTATTTCCCTTAATTAGCTGCCTTCCTAGCCGCATGGATCGGTTTCTTATCTCTAATTATTCTTCGCCGTCTTAAGCCATCTCCGGTAAGAAACATTATATTATTCCGTTCCTAAAACCACCTTTTAATACCTTTATGTTATTTTTTAAAAATATTTTTTCATTTTAACTACGAACTTTGTTTATTTTCTATATCCACGTGTTCGGCCTTATTAATTTCCTTACATACGACTCCCCGATCCAGCCCTTTTATAACTTCGTTTGGGACTTTTTCTCTTTGTATTCTGAACAATGTTTTTTTTTGTTTCTTTCAGTTTTTTACCGTATCTACCTTCAATAAACCTGTTTATGGCATTTCCTGTCTTCAGTGTTTTGATTGATAGTGCGCGTTAATGCTAACTGTTTAAGGATCGTATGTTTCTAAACAAACGCATCCAGTATAATATTATTTTATCCTTGATATCATTTTATTGTTTTATCATTAATATCATTTTATTATTTTAATATAAATATCTGTCAATTATTTTAATATTAATATAATTTCATTATTTTATTATTAATATCATTTTATGTTTTTATCATTAATATCATTTTATCATTTTTATATTAATATCATTTTATCATTTTTATATTAATATCATCTTATTATTTTAATATTAATATCATTTTATTATTTTATCATTGATATGAATTTATTATTTTAATATTAATATAATTTCATTATTTTATTATTAATATCATTTTATGTTTTTATCATAAATATCATTTTATCAATTTTTATATTAATATCATTTTATCATTTTTATATTAATATCATTTTATCATTTTTATATTAATATCAACTTATTATTTTAATATTAATATCATTAACTTATTTTATCATTGATATGAATTTATTATTTTAATATTAATATTATTTCATTATTTTATTATTAATATCATTTTATGTTTTTATCATAAATATCATTTTATCATTTTTATATTAATATCATTTTATCATTTTTTATTAATATCATTTTATCATTTTTATATTAATATACTCTTATTATTTTAATATTAATATCATTAAATTATTTTATCATTGATATGAATTTATTATTTTAATATTAATATAATTTCATTATTTTATTATTAATATCATTTTATGTTTCTATCATTAATATCATTTTATCATTGTTATATTTATATAATGTTATCATTTTTATATTAATATCATCTTATTATTAAAATATTAATATCATTTTATTATTTTATCATTGATATCATTAAATTACTATATATATTTAATATAATTATAATTTTATTTTTTCATTAATATAATTTTATCAATTTAATATTAAAATCATTTTAAAATTTTATCATTATTATCATATTATTTTAATATTAATATAATTTTATTATTTATCATCAATAATATTTTATTTATTTAAAATTTTAATATCATTTTATTATTTTAATATTAATATCATTTTATTATTTTAATATTTATATAATTTTATTATTTTATCATTAATATCAATTTATTATTTCATCATTAATATATTATTATTTTTTAATTATTAATATCATGGTATTATTTTATCATTAACATCATTTTATTATTTTATCATTAATATCATTTTATTATTTTAATAATAATATCAATTTTTATTTTACCGTGAATATAATTTTTATTATTTTATCATCAATATCATTTTATTATTTACATATCCATAATATCTTATAATATTAATATTAATATCATTGTATTTGTTTATTATTAATAACATTTTACTATTTTATCAAAAATATCATTTTATTATTTTAATATAATATCATTTTAATATTTTATCATTAATAACATTTTCGTATTTTAATATTAATGTCATTTTATTATTTTAATATAAATATAATTTTATTGTTTTATAATTAATATCATTTTATCATTTTATCATTAATATCATTACATTATTTTAATATCTAATATTTATTTTAACATAAATATCATTTTATTGTTTTATCATTCATATTATTTTATTATTTTATCATCAAAATAATTTTATTATGTAATCAGTTATATCATTGTATTATTTAATCATGAATATCATTTTATCATATTAATATCAATATCATTTTATTTTTTCATTGATACCATTATACTATTTTATCATTAATATCGTTTTATTACTTTAATATTAATACAATTTTACTATTTTAATATTAATATCATTTTATAAGTTTATAATTGATATGTTTTTATTATTTTAATATTGATATCATTTTATTATTTTATCATTAATATCATTTTATTATTTTATCATTTAGGACATTTGGATATTTTGTCGTTAATATTATTTTATTATTTTAATTAATATCCTTTTATTATTATGTCAGTAATATCATCTTATTATTTTAATATTAAAATTATTTTATTATTTTTTCATTAATATTAGTTCATTATTTTATCATTACGATCATTTTATTATTTTAATATTGAAATCCTTTTATCATTAATGTATCATTAATATCAATTCATTATTTTATCACTAATATCATTATTTTATTTTATCATTAAGATTGTTTTATTATTTTATCATTAATATGATTTTATTATTTTATCATTTTATTATTTTGATATTAATATGCTTGTATTATTTTTTCATTAATATAATTTTATTTTTGATATTAATATCATTAATATTATTTTATCATTAATATCATTGTATCATTTTAATATGAATACTATTTTATTATATTATCTTTAATATCATTTTATTATTTATTCATTAATGTCATTTTTTCTATTTCATCATTAATATCATTTTATTATTTTATCGTTAATATAATTTTATTATTTTAATATTAATATCATTTTATTATTTCATCCTTAATATCTTTTTATGTTTTTATCATTAATATCCTTTTAATATTTTATCATTAATATCATTTTATTATTTTATCATTTATATTATTTTATTATTTTAATATGTATATCATTTTATTTTTTATCATAAATCTAATTTTATTATTGTATTATTAATATCATTTTAATATTTTATCATTAATATCATTTTATGATTTTTATATTAATATCATTTTATTATTTTTATATTAATATCATTTTATTATTTTATCATAAATATCATTTCATTTATTATCATTAATAAAATTTTTTATTTTATCATTAAGATCAGCAATTGAAAATCAGTTTTTAACATAAACATTAAAAATCAATTAAAAGGATCATTTTTGGCATCAGGAAATAGGTACAAATTTTCCAATTTCAGATCGATTCCGATATTTTCAAAAGTTAAGATTTTTCCGATTTCTGATCCGCCACCCCGCAATATCATTTTCCTACTCCCTCAGTTAGAGAGAAGACACGGTCTAGACAAACCCCATTTCGTTGGTTTCTGTAAATCGCCATTGAGATGGAAATCTTCGAGGTCGCATAGCGCCTTTTATACAAGTTGACTTTTTAAGCACAGGTTAAATAAAAAAGCTGTTTCTGTGTAAACTTCGATGTTGTCTGTTGCCATTTTTGAGTTAGCTTAATCTTCTATCAACTGCAATAATCATATTGGCGAATGAATACTATTAACTTCTCACTGTTTTAGATTTAATGTTTAAGATAACGAATTATAATTGATTTACATTTTTAGCAGGTCACTTAGAATCATGATACGAATCGGCTCGACAATAGCTGGTGCTGTTATTGAGCATCATTCATTTATTTCGAATGGATCAGATAGTTGCTGCTGACATTCGTTTCCCCGATATCTTTCTAGTGAGAATTCTTTCTAGAAAGACATCGGGAAGAACCACGGAAAAGTTTACCAACATCTCTAAGAGAAAGTGTTTCTGTGGAACGAATTGAATTCGAACTTGTTAACACCCAGGGTGTCAGTTCATATAGTTAACCCGCATCCATATGTATCAACTACTTACCTCTTTCTAACAGTGGCGTTGTTGCTGTCAGGTTGATGTATGGTTATGTGCAGTCCTTGGCGATTCACCATACTTGGCTTGACCTTCTATCTGAGGAAAGGTTGGTTTATTATAAAGTGTCTGTGACGTCTCTGCCGGGGAATGCCGACAGGACTTCTTGGGCATTTTTGTAGATCAGAGTGAGCTTATCATAGCTCAAAACAAACACATGACCTTGTGTCTGACCTCCTGACCAGGGGGTGAATAATCTGTCATAAAATAATCTACATTAATTTGAATTTTAGACATTAAATTATTTAAACCACATGTATTTTATTGCAATCACAACAGCTGTTTTAGTTTCAATTCGGTAGTATTCTTCTATTGTTTCAGCGATTGGAATAAAAACAGTCAGATTTCCAAGATGATTTGAAACCGTAATATATGACAAAAATCATAAAATTTAATTAAAAATAATATTAGCAAAAGAATAAAATCATGAACTGGTGATATGTTGTACTGTGTTGGGTGGTGAGCGCCAGAGAAAGAAAAGAACTGTGATTATTTCATTTTATTTCTTTTTAAAAATCGTTTAACATTTGAAATTAGTTTTATGAATAAAGGTGTGATAGGAATAATACTGTTGATGGCACCAGGATTTTATATGATATGGAAATGAGATATGCGCGATGAACAACGAAACAGAAAACTGAAAAAAAAAAGACAAGTTTCAAAATGAGACAACCAGTAAAGACAGTATTAAAAGCGCGAGATAACATGCAAATAGGAACGCTTTGCTTTCATGAAAAAAAATCCTAAAATCAAACCCATGAAACAGTGACATCGTAGCGAGAAGACAGAGTGGAAACGGGGAAGTGAGCGAAGTGTCATAAAAGAAAAACTACAAAAGATGATAGCGAAGAGCGATTAAATCGAGTATATACTGAATGAGATAAGCCGGAGGTGTTTCATTTTTGAACAAGGGCAGCCGACATTTCAAAATCCATGTTTTATTTTACAACAGTAACATTCCGCAGAAAAATATGAAAAAATGTACAAATAAAATTGAAAATCAAAATTTCGTTTCAAGAAAAAGAACAAAACGGTAAAAAGGAATTTCATGAAATGGCTACTTCAATAATAACAAGATGTCAACTAAAATATAAGTGAAGGATAATGCAGATGATTCATTTATATGTGGGTATTACAAAATGCATCGCTCCATCAAATACTGTAATAGGGGGGGGGGACAAAAGGAACACTATGACTTGGGACAAAAATAAAATGTCTCAGTTTAGAAAGCTTTCTCTTTCATTTACCGACAACAGGCAGACGAAGTATGATACTTGGACACATACTACACTTTTAGCTTGTATTTTTAAGCCACATCTTCACTAGATTTTCGATGTTTATTGTCGGATTCCTGAAGTTAAACGATTACATGCGTAAGCATAATTTATAGTCTCAGTGAGTACTTCATAATGAAACTAACTAATATGGTGCTTGAAGCAATACTTTTTTTACAAGGTAGCCAGCGCTTATCAAAACCCAGGGGCCACTCGAAGATAAGGGTTAGGGTTAGGGACCACTCGAAGATAAGGGTTAGGGTTAGGGGCCACTCGAAGATAAGGGTTAATGAGTGTAAGGTAGAAGGTAAGACAACATCATGATGATCGGTAGTGGTGGAAATTGGGCAGAATTTGATTATTTATGATGACAGCTCAACATGAACTTATTTATATTGAACTTGAAAACGACTATGTTGTAGTCAGCTAGGAAACTCCGATGTATTGTGTTCGATGGACAGGAGTTCCAGGAAAGAACTTTTGTTTATAGAATATTTGTTTGGTTTTGGACAAATACAGATTAGGGAAAATTGTTGACAGTGGCTGTAGCTAGACAAGTGGTTATTTTGAATGTTTTACATGGAGAATTGAAGATTGGAACTCAAACATGCGAGAAAAAAGTAGTAAGGAGTAGAAAAGGACATTCAAGATTTCGAAGCTGGTTTTATAGCAAAGTATCAAACAGTGTCAAGGAAACATTTTCTATCGTAGATAAAATTCGATCGGCAACAGGTAGTAATGCAAAAGACGACAAATTATAATTTCCTGTGTTGTGTTTAGATAATCCTGTAAATTTTTAGTGACAAGCTCACAGGAGATATGGCTAGGAGTAAAGTGTAGTATCTGTTTTGATATTACAATTTACGTTTTCTACTGAGACGATTTAAATTTTTGTCTTAATTCAGAGTGTTTTCTGGGGAGTTGAAATGTTTCCACTTTAAAAAGCAACCTTGTGTCTAACTCTGCCTTCGTGGAGGGGAAAGTAATTAGGAATTCACAGAAAACATGAACATCATTATCAAAGTATTTCCAATGCTGGCACCTGAGACTGGCTGTAGTTTTAATGTTCAAAACCGTACACTATTTCGCAGAACCCAACTTATTCAACTATTTCGTAAACAAACTCAAGCCTACCTCGACATGTAACTGATCCAAACAATTGGTATTGCACCCACATCGTTCAACAGTCTCCACAATTCTTATCCTTGCAATTCTTTAATCAATGATATGGCATATAGGTAATAGAGAACCGATGCAACTGAAACTGTTTCATTGAAATACACCCAAGTCAAATGTTATGCCGATTCATGGCCCTGGAGAAAACATATCAACAGAATTGACACTCGGCTCTACGTTACCGGTTATCAGTTTTGAGAATTATTTTCTGATTTCTTGTCGAAGTAATTTTAGGTGAAGGGGTGATCTTGATTAGTTGTTTGATTTGCTATCTGTTTTCTGTTTTCTCTTACCAACTAAACATGGTTTGGTTCGAAGGTTAAAAAAAACACGGGTTTGCAATCTTTGTGTCACTATTTCATCACTTGAAATTCACAATTTAATGCGTTAAATATTTTCGTCTCTTTATAAGGGAAGACTTAAACACAATATTTTTAATACGGGAAAAATCCCCCCCCCCACAAAAACACTCTGATCGGGACAAAACGGGACAAAAATAAAATAAATGCTTCAGTTTAGAAGGATTTCTCCTTCATTTACCGAGGACAAACCAATGAAGTAAAATATCAAGACTTATACTATACTTTTAACTTTTTTTGTTTTTAAGTCATATCTTTACTAGATTTTCGATATGTTTCTTGTTGCTACATTAGTTCTAATCACCTGTCCATTCGATTTATGTGAATTGCGCGGCTGGAAAAATTGTGCTCGACATTAATAAGTGGATCTAACACAAATACTGCAACCGATCTTTATTTTAAAACTACCTGCGTCAAAACGAAAGTAGGTCGCAAATGTGTAATGGAGATTAAGATTTCATTGAATTTGCAACCACTAAGGGATCACCATTAAACCGGACCACTATCTTGGTATGTCATGGTCGCCGCCGAATCCCATTCACGTTTTTGTATCGAATTAAACGAACAACAATTTCTTTCTCATAGTTCTGGTCCGATCAACAAAGTTAAACAACGTTGAATCTGATTGTGTTTAGGTGGGTGATTGCTTGTAAAACCCAACTGATACTATTCAAAGGCAAACCTCTACACCAATCTCATCGAGAATAAAACCGGCGAAAGATATGCGCCATGTCACGATACTAGTACAAGACCACCCATTCCGTTTAATGCTGTTAAAAAAGACAGGGCTAATTACTGGTGTTATGAGCTTTCGAACTTGGAAAGTTTTGTTTTTAGAATCATTTTCTATTTTGTCGCTCCCTTATCCTATATAAATATTTATATCTAACATAAGTGTTAGGCGTACATTATATGTTAGTCAGATGAAACCAACGCCATTTATATTTTCTAGTTGTAACAAACGTAGTGATTTCATTGGATAATAATCTCTGTGTATTACTCGATGAAAGCAAACAGTGAAAAAGTATGTCCCCGAAAGAAATATCGAATATAGTATGCAATCAGTGGAAGCGATTAACGTAATTGACATACCATTCAGAACGAAACATTGATTATTAATTTTGTATTGATGTCTAACTTCGAGAATCCGACTGATGTAATGCAACGTAAATTAATGGCAAACAATATGATATGCATTATATTTTCCAAATAGTGTTGATAGTAAGTTAAAACAGGACAAAACAGTCTGTGGAATCGGTGACTTTAAGACTATTTGAATTAGAAACACTATGAATACACATACCTTGGACATTTCACAAGAGATCCATTTTCCCACAAAATCTTAATATTTTACGCATATAAAATAACGAGGAAATGAAGAATTACTTCTTTAATATGATCATTCTTTTTATGATTTGATGATGTAATTTGCATGATATGACTTATTTAATATCCTATTGTTCTGTATGTGTTATTTGATTTCCAACGAGTAATTGTTCAGGAATATTTTTTTTTACTCTAATGATAAAAGATCTGAAGAAAAAAGTTGTTCTGTACATCAGAACATGCATTATCAAGGTTTCATTTATTGGGTATCATTATATGAAAACTGAAACACATGTGAATTACTGCACGAAATACTACCGTCACACTCATGTCCTTATTGCGCAACAAAACTAGTCATGCGCAACCAGACATCGCTTCTTCCTTAAACTATTTCTAAATCTCATCGACTCTTCTTCTACGCGTTGCAAGTAAAAATTTGTCAGGCAAGGAACTGCAAATCAATGGAGTGAAACTGATATTCCTTTATGTGTACTAAATAGAAATTTCCCCGACTTCACATGCATTCGGTTCTGCTTTCAAAGTAAGAGTCTTCAATTCTGTAGGTTAACAAATAAATGTGATTAACAAGGACTTCATGCAGATCAAGTAATCTTGACGCGTCATCTCTGTGAGTTCTATGCTCGTTTAACGAACAAAAACAGATCAGAACAACATTGTTGAATGCTTATAGTAATTATTGAAACGAAAGATTTAATGAGCTTTAAATATAGACAACCTTTTCACATTGAAATGTAAAAATGCATTAAAAGAAACATTCATTGTCAACACGAATTTCCGCTCGAATTCACTTGTGTAATAGGATGAGATTATATTAATACATTAGCCCGGAACTTTTGTGGCACTTGAAAGTGTAAGATACACACAGAAATGCAGTGAAATATATGGTAGGTTTTAAGATGATAACCAGTCTGTGTTAAAAAAAAATTAGGAGTGGATGGAATAAGTTCAGAGAATTTCCGCCATATTAACCAGCAGAATATTACCACTCGTCGATTCAAGTAAGAGTTAATCAATCATGTGTACACAGTGTTATGATGTATGGAAGTAAAACCCGATCAGTTAGAGTTGAAAACATCGTTTCATGGAGAGAAATGACATAAGAATGATAAGATGGATGTGTATATGAGTTTTAAGGATGAATTTATACCTGATTACCTCAGAGGGAGAAAATGTGCCGAACATGAGATTTCGATAGTTTGAAATAAATGGATGAGAGTTTTTGATATAGAAAAATTGAAGTAACAATGTTAGATGACAGGGGAAGATCAAGAAAAATACGGGAGGAAGTCATAAAAATGAGCTTGAGAGAAAGGAGCATAAATAAAAAAAAAACTACTTACAAGGCCATTTAAGCGTTCTTAAAGTGAATTGCTTCCCAACACCATAAAAAACCTCATCAGTATGTCCCGTATTTAAAAATTCAAGTGATCGATCATCTCCTTCTCAATAAAGACCAATCAGTCTCCTGTGCATCATTAGTAAGTTGATGGAATCTTTGTTAAATAGAGAAAAAGTCAACCACCTCAGCAAAAATAACCTCCTCAGTGACATGCAGTATGGTTTCCGTTCTAATAAATTTACAGCAGATGTGCTAACAGTTATATCTCATATGATTAGCGAATCTCTCGACGAAGGCTTCCTTTCTAGGGCAATTTTCCTTGACATATCAAATGCCTTTGATAGGGTATAGCATAAAGCTCCACAATGGCTCCACAAAATATTCAGCTACGGTATAGCTAGAAATGTATTTTCAATTATTAAATCATTTCTCTCTCATAGGTTCATAAGAGTAGTAGTTGATGGGCAGAAATCAAAAGCTCACAGTATTAATGCTGAAGTCCCTCAGGGGTCCATTCTGGGCCCAACTCTCTTTCTGATCTACATCAATGATCTTCCAAATGAGATCCTAAGATCATTCGTAGACATTTATGCTAACGACATTACCATCTATGGTAACACTTCAAAGGCCGTAAACGACCAAGTTCTCTCTGATTCTCTCTCCTCTGATCTTGAACACGTAGTGCAATGGGGAAAGAGGTGATTAGTTAATTTTAATGCATCTAAAAAGAAGCTTCTATCTTTCCATCATCAACGCTCTAATCCCCGTCTGGTATCAATTGAAATGAATGACTCTCGGCTTGGCGACTCTCCATGTTTTGACAAGCTTCTAGGCCTGCCTCTTACTCCTAATTTGAGATCGAACACGTACATCAAATTTGTTGCCAAAGCTGTTGGAAAAATGATGGGATCGTTCTATCGCTCCAGTAGCTATCTCAGTGCTGATGCAATTCTCTACCTAGATAAGAGCCAGGTATATCCAAAGATGGAGTATTGTTGCCACATCTGGACAGGAGCTGCCAGAAACTTATCCTACCTTGACAGAGTTCAAAATAAACTTCGTAGCCTAGTGAGGGATGCTATTTTCTCTTCCTTGCAACCTTTTCTCACAGAAGAGCTGTTGGGAGCCTGTCTCTGCTTTATCATTATTTTTATGGCAAATGCTCCTCTGAACTCCAGTCTATGGTCCCTCCTCACAAAACATTTACGAGAAACACTCGTCTAGCTGAAAACACTATTAATACTTTCCGCCACTCTATATCTATGCCTAAACCTAAACGTAGATTCCATGAACAAAGCTTCTTTCTTAGAACTGCATGCCTGTGAAACTGTTCCGTTTTCCTGCTTTCTAACTGACTACAATATGGTTGTTTTCAAGTCCAACGTGAACAAGTTCTTGATGGGCCGTCCCCTTAAGTAATTCAAGTTACCAAATTTCCACTACTAACGATTACTACAACATTTTCCTATTGACGACTGTACACTCATTAATCCTTATCCTCGAGTGGCCCCCGGCCCTTGATACGTGGTGACTCATATGTAAAAAAAAATGTCGGGGATAGATTAGTTATGAAGTCACAATGATGATAGTAATAATGGTCTGTGCGCTTTTCTTTTAGTGCTTAATTTTAGTTTCTCATAGGTCAAACTATGTGAACTTATATCAGTAGATATAGATTTACATAGTTTGACCCATGGATATTTCATGGATAATAAATAAAATAGACTTTAATTTAACCTTTTCATGTGCTTATATACTTTTATATTAGGTATTGAATTTATTGCCTGCTATGTGAGACACCCTAATTCGTTTAGGAGTGCTGACACGAATAAATAGGTATTTGTGTTTTCATTAAGATGGCCACTGCTTGCCGAGGCTGGATTTCCGCACGTCAACAATTGATCTTATAATTTTTCCCTCGTGAAAAGGGCAAATAAATAAGAACAATATCCGATACTACATCTTTAGAGGGACTGGATTTGTCGCCTATCAGTTGATCGAAGACAGAATAGATGTTACTCTTTGATCTTAACACAAGTGTCAACTTGAAATTTGTAAAAATTCAATTTAAGTTTTATTCTTTTTTATTTTATTCTTTCGTTAAACGTCTTAAATTTTTTCTTGCTTTTAATTTTATATCTATTAAATAAAAATCGGTGTTAGCATGATTGCCAATCTTTGACGACGATTGATGTAATTATTAAAGCTTTAATTTTTTAAGACTTTTAATGTGAAGCATCTACAGAATGGACTGAGAATCGTTTTTATATAAGTGCTTTTCAGTCTATTCTATAGATTTAAGAATTAATTTTGATAATGTATTTTTTATTTTGTCTGAGTTTTCCTAGACTTTTGAAGAGGTTTTCAGTAGGTGTTTTAGTGTGCATCCGAGTATTTTATCTAAAAATTTGAATTTTCTGAGAATACAGTTTGATCTGTGTCTTCGCTAACTTGCCATTTATATTTGTGGTACTTTCCATAAAATTTTCTGAAACGTTCTTTGCATGAATTGTTGCCTTGATGTATGATTTTCATTTGGTAATAGACTCTAAAGAGCATTTATTCGTATGATAGCTCTAATTTATTCAACTAACTCTGAACTGACATTAAACCACAGTATGATATAATTCTTAACCGTAATTTTATTTATTTATATATTTATGTATAAATATATACATGTTCACACATGCCTCTCTAACTTTCATATGTATATATGTGTGTGCTTGTGTGTACATATATGCACATAGTATGTATGGAAAGCTGTATATATGTAAGTACAATCATGTCAACATTAGGGTAACGAGTTTGATTAAATAAAACGGATTTTTTTTTGTTTTTAAATTTCCTTGGTAATATTTTCCACGCGGTGGGAAAACATTTATTTTCGAGTGATAGTTGATATAATATTATTTCAACTATCTATTTAAAAAATTCACATTTCATAATCTTTAGAAAAGAGATATGTCGGTTTTTGTTTGTGATTTTATAAAATAAAACTTAGATACATATATGTATGTGTGTGTGTGTATATGAATGTATATATATATGTATGTATATATATGTATGCACATATAGGTATGTATATATGTATATATACGTATGTATATATATGTGTGTATATGTATATATATATTTGTATATATATATGTATGTATATATTTGTATATATATGTATGTATATATAAATGTTTATATATATATGTATATATCTGTATATATATGTATGTATGTGACTCGTTCTCCGCAGGTAAGCTAAATATCTTAGTGTGGCATGACCCGTCAATCGATTTGGTTGGTCTTAATTTCGCAACCGGGTTGATATGTCCCCGCTTCGTTGATCTGTCGCGCTAGAAGTAAAGCAATTTCATGCAAACAAAAGAAAAACAATTCGGTGTTCTATTTTAATGATTAAATTCAAGAAAAGATATACAAATATAGAGTTATGTACACAGTCTATGAGTTATAGAGTTATGTTTACAGTTTAATGTTGATTTTGACAGACTCCGCGGAATCGATAGGTAGATTTCTCTTGGTATTGAGGTGGCGATGATGCGAGAAGACAGGGTGTGGCGCCTTTTTACAAGTTGAGATACAGTGTCAGACTCTCAACAACTTGGACTCCAATTCAGCTTCAACTCAACTCTAATGCCGCGTTCGACTCTGCGCCCCATTCATATACTCAGGGGAGGGGTGAAACCGGGGTTGTTCCATGGACCAATCGTGTTAAGTTACGTCATCACAGGGGAGATTCTCTCCTCGTCGAGTGCACCTGTGGATCTACAATCGTTCTCATGCCCCAAAAGGTCTTCCCCACGACCCTCTAGGTCGCGCGCGTTGTTCTCAAACTATAAACATCCTTAGTCTAGAACCCCGAGTCATTCCATTTCCGGAGTACAATTTACAAAAAAAAAAAAAAAAAAAAAAATGATATTGTTGCCGATTTTCATAACAATGAGTATCACAAACACAATCTTTCTTTCAGAAGGGTCTTTTGCCGTCACCCGGGCACACGAATGATAATTAAAGAATAACAAAATCATATCTGTCCGGCTTCTCCAGTATTTCTGGAGTCTTACCCCCCCCTCTGGGGAGCTTAACTGTTCCCTGGAACGGTCACGTCACACACACACACAAACACACACACACACATATATATATGCATATATATGTATACATCTATATATACATATATACACACATGTATATGTATATATGTATATATACACATACATATGTATCTATATGTATTATATATACATGCATATATATGCCTATATATATGTATTTTATATATGCATATATATACTTATATATGTACATTATATATATATATATATATATATATATATATGGAGCCTTTGAGATTTGAAAAAAAATCACTCGACCGCCGGTCGAGTGTGAGGGAAAATTTACTCGCTCCAAAATATGTTTAGTCGTGCGACTTTATGTCTTTGTTTCATTCAATAATAGTAAATAATTTTGCAACATTTCAAGAAATTACCGTGTGTGTAATCTAACAAGAAAATATTTGTTAACTCTTGTAAATCAACTATTCTATTACTACAAACATTTAAGTAAATATTCAACAAAGGGTTAAAATACAACACCAGTTTCTTTATATAACATCATGCATATTATTGTTCCATAGAAATAAGAATCATTTCTTCGGATGCTTGACGGAACGATGCGTTTTTTTCCTCTTTCAAATGTTCGTCTTTACTTTTGTAAGCATGAAGTGTATGTAGTTTTAGCGTCGAAGAATTTTTTTTCCAAATGAATTTCAAAATCAGAGAGCTAAATAAAGGCAAAATTTTGACTACATTTTGACCTCTTGTTGACCTTTAGCGTGACCACTCTTTTTTCAATACGATATTCCGACGGTCTCACAGTTAGAAATGAAAGAGTTCACAAATGATGAGACATAGGTCATTCTAAGTCACCGCATATTTGAGGGTCATAATATAAATGAGTTTTTCCCGTTTCTTTATTTAAAGAAATTTTATCGACTGGCGGGCGAGTGATTTGTGTCTTTTAGTCGCCCCAAGAAATTTTCAACCGACTGTGGCGACCGGCCGTGTAAAGTTTCAAAGGCTGTATATATGCAAATATACATATGTATATATATGTATATATGTATATATATATACATATATATGTATATATATGCATATATATATGTATATATATGTGTGTGTATATATGTATATATGTGTATATATGTATGTATATATATGTGTATATGTATATATACGTATATGTGTATTTATATATATATGTATATATATGTATATGTTTATATATATGTTAATATATATATTTATATATGTGTATACATATATGTGTATATATATATATATATATATATATATATATATATATATATGCATATATATGCGAGTTGTTCACATTACTTCCGCATATTAGTACAGTCACAGAAGCAGGAAACAGGGAGTAAATTCAAAGTTAAGGAATCCGAGGGGGAAAAACTATTAGAGTAAAAGTTTTTCCGATATTTTAGGACTTCAAGAATTTACGGGTTGGGATTTTGCTGCTTGTTTTATTAGTTAGGGGTATGTATGTCGAAGTGGCACGAGTGCTGTAAATTTCTGTGTGTGTTTGTCTTTTAGTGTATGTATGCGCTTGCGTGTGTGTGTGTATGACACATGTTTTTCATAAGAAATAATAGCCTTCTAAAGCAACTATTTTACAGTGAACTCCTTTTTAGAAAGTGTTTTCGAGACAAGCGAGAAAAGAGGTATGAGATTAAACATCATGAAATTTGTTTGGTTTTTGCGGCCAACTAGGAGTAGTAGTTTTAATTAGAGTTTAATAAGGAGTGTATATAATGGAAAGGTTTTCAAGAAACATTGTCTGAAACATCAGAAACTGAAGAATCAACCCCAGAAGAGTGACGATTATGGTCTAAGATATAAACATCAAAGTTGGCAGTATGAATTCTGTCAACACTTATTTCTATCGAAAGATTCTGACATAAGTCATTTGAAGAATTATGAAATAACATCCACTTTAAATATTTCTATGCATAAAACAACCAGCGTGATGTGTAATTAGATATGTAAGTTCTGCACCGCAAAAGACGACCTTATATGTACTGTGAAAGGTATGTCGACCTGCATCTGTTGAAAGAGCCATATACGAAATTAAAGATGAGCAAGGTATGGCAAAAGACTACAGACATCTGAAAAAATACATCATCATCATCATCATCATCATCATCATCATCATCATCATCATCATCATCATCATCATCATCATCATTAGCAGCAGCAGCAACAACAACAGCTGAAGCAGCAGCAGCAGGAGGAGAAGCAGCAGCAACAACAGTAGGATATATATTTGTTATGTTGTAATATGTTTTTTTTTTAAATATAAATCATTAAAATGTTACGAATAACATTTTACACTGATACAACTTTGTTCAAAGCAAATGTTTAACATCGACCAAAACAGTTGATGCAATTATTTGTTAATCTAAAAAGAAAAATTACATCCGTATAATCTCACCTGGATAATCTTTGCATTTAATAAAATTACTGAAAAAAAGGGTTAACTTTGACGAAATTATTATCAGAAAAGAACAATTCGATTACGATTTCGCAAAATGGTGACTTGCAACTTGCACATTTTTAATTTAAATTTTAATGTATTTTGCTTGCATTAACTGTATAAACAAATAATGAACTCCCCAAAATAACAGCCATAGAAGGATTAATGGAATTCCAAACACTTTCTGCAATTAAACCACATTTGTTTAAAAAAAAAATAAACTTCACATTTAGACTCATGTTCCTAGCACCAGTCGAAATTTCAATGAGCAGCGCTTCTTTGAACATAATTTTCTATCTATAGAGCATATCATCGTATTATTACTTCTTCCTTGCAGATTACTGCGGGGGTATTTTCAAGTTTAATGTCAACAAATAGTTGTCATAATACTCCCCATAAATATTCAAACCTAGTCTCTCTTATCTTTTCGTCTCATTAACCCTCATCCTCGAGTGGCTCTCGGCTTTGATCGGATGATACTCACAATGTACAAACTCAAAACTGTTCCTTTTAAAAACTGCAAAGACAGTAAAATTATTATTATTTTTTTTTTGGTAAAACTTACGGAGAATGCGCTGTTTTACGGTTGTTGTAAAAATGGGACGGAAATTTAAATTTCGTTCCGTTTTTAATTCGGTACAATATACCGAATTAAAAACGTAACGAAATGGTTGGGGTGTTTATTCGTTGTAAACGTACCCGAAAACTAAAAATAAAAGTCAACATTTCCAATGTGAACGATGAGTGTGACTTATGTGAAATTTGCTTTTTAAAAATACCAAAAATTGACTTTTTTTCGTTTAAAAATTAAATTATTTCGTTTTTGTTAAGAAAATTTTATTTTGATATAATAAAAAAAATCTTTCGTTTTTTATACATACAGATTTTAATCTGTCGATTACTTTCGTTTTTTGGAGGAACAATAAAAAAAAAGATTAAATGGAACAAAATTTAAATTTCTGTTCCATATTTACAACAACAGTAAAACTGCGCATACTCCGTAAGTTTTACTAATTTTTTTAAAAATTAAGTATATTTTTAAACACCTCAATCTTCTGATAAAACTTCTGACATTTTACGAAACTTTCATGAAACAACTTTAAAACAGTCCTCAAAATAAACGCAAACTAGCGTGGAATAAAAACAAATGCGTTTGAATGAAGAACAAGTAAGAACGAAATTGATCCAAGTGTTAAATCTGCAAAATAAAATTCTTTTTTTTCTTATCCACGTGTCAAAACGAAATGATAACGCATGATAAAAATGTGTTCAGAAAAAAAGTGATTTTTCGTTTCAAATATCTTGACAATATACACAGTACCTAATTTAATTTCCCGATTCAATAAAAAAGACGCCAGTTTTGAAAAATACGTCGACATTGGAATTTGCTCGAACTGAGTTTTGAACTCATTTCATTTTCACGTAATCTTATAGATTTCATTAATTCAATTATAGATTTCATTAATTCAATTATAGATTTCATTAATCAAATTATAGATTTCATTAACTCAATTATAGATTTCGTTAATCCAATTATAGATTTCATTAATCCAATTATAGATTCCATTAATCCAATTATAGATTTAATTAATTCAATAATAGATTTCATTAATTCAATTATAGATTTAATTAATTCAATAATAGATTTCATTAATTCAATTATAGATTTCATTAATCCAATTATAGATTCCATTAATCCAATTATAGATTTAATTAATTCAATAATAGATTTTATTAATTCAATTATAGATTTAATTAATTCAATTATAGATTTCGTTAATTCAATTATAGATTTCATTAATTCAATTATAGATATCATTAATTCAATTATAGATTTCGTTAATTCAATTATAGATTTCGTTAATCCAATTATAGATTTCGTTAATCCAATTATAGATTTCATTAATTCAATTATAGATTTCATTAATTCAATTATAGATTTCGTTAATTCAATTATAGATTTCGTTAATGCAATTAAAGATTTCATTAATCCAATTTCAGATTTCGTTAATTCAATTATAGATTTCATTAATTCAATTATAGATTTCGTTAATTCCATCATAGATTTCATTGATTAAATTATAGATTTTATTAATCCAATTATAGATTTCATCAATCCAATTATAGATTTCATTAATTCAATTATAGATTTCATTAATTCAATTATAGATTTCATTAATCCAATTATAGATTTCATTAATCCAATTATAGATTTCGTTAATCCAATTATAGATTTCATTAATTCAATTATAGATTTCATTAATCCAATGATAGATTTCGTTAATTCAATTATAGATTTCGTTAATCCAATTCTAGATTTCATTAATCCTATTATAGATTTCTTTAATCCAATTATAGATTTTCTTAATTCAATTATAGATTTCGTTAATCCAATTATAGATTTCATTAATCAAATTATAGATTTCATTAATCCAATTATAGATTTCGTTAATTCAATTATAGATTTCATTAATTCAATTATAGATATCATTAATTCAATTATAGATTTCGTTAATTCAATTATAGATTTCGTTAATTCAATTATAGATTTCGTTAATGCAATTAAAGATTTCATTAATCCTATTATAGATTTCTTTAATCCAATTATAGATTTTCTTAATTCAATTATAGATTTCGTTAATCCAATTATAGATTTCATTAATCAAATTATAGATTTCATTAATCCAATTATAGATTTCGTTAATTCAATTATAGATTTCATTAATTCAATTATAGATTTCATTAATTCAATTATAGATTTCGTTAATTCAATTATAGATTTCGTTAATGCAATTAAAGATTTCATTAATCCAATTTTAGATTTCGTTAATTCAATTATAGATTTCATTAATTCAATTATAGATTTCGTTAATTCCATCATAGATTTCATTGATTAAATTATAGATTTTATTAATCCAATTATAGATTTCATCAATCCAATTATAGATTTCATTAATTCAATTATAGATTTCATTAATTCAATTATAGATTTCATTAATCCAATTATAGATTTCATTAATCCAATTATAGATTTCGTTAATCCAATTATAGATTTCATTAATTCAATTATAGATTTCATTAATCCAATGATAGATTTCGTTAATTCAATTATAGATTTCGCTAATCCAATTCTAGATTTCATTAATCCTATTATAGATTTCTTTAATCCAATTATAGATTTTCTTAATTCAATTATAGATTTCGTTAATCCAATTATAGATTTCATTAATCAAATTATAGATTTCATTAATCCAATTATAGATTTCATTAATCCAATTATAGATTTCATTAATTCAATTATAGATTTCATTAATCCAATTATAGATTTCATTAATTCAATTATAGATTTCATTAATCCAATTATAGATTTCATTAATCCAATTATAGATTTCATTAATTCAATTATAGATTTCATTAATTCAATTATAGATTTCGTTAATCCAATTATAGATTTCATTAATTCAATTATAGATTTCATTAATCCAATTATAGATTTCATTAATCCAATTATAGATTTCATTAATTCAATTATAGATTTCATTAATTCAATTATAGATTTCGTTAATCCAATTATAGATTTCGTTAATTCAATTATAGATTTCATTAATTCAATTATAGATTTCATTAATTCAATTATAGATTTCATTAATCCAATTATAGATATCATTAATTCAATTATAGATTTCATTAATCCACATTCCTGTTTATATTGCTAATGAGAAGGATTTTGTTTTTAGCAAAAATAATTTCAAATATAATAATATTTACAATTGTTGCATTGAAAGAAAAGTTCAAAATACACATTTATTATAACTTCAGTTAAGTAATAAAAAAGCTTTTTACGCAGTGTTCTTCTTAAAAACATTACTGAAAATAACATTTATCAAGTCAAGTAAAAGTAATTGTTAGTATGGTTTTATTACTAGAAAGCTGAAAAAAATGATGGATTTAACGAATCGAAACCAATAAAAATTATTTTAAATATAAAATATGCAAATTAAATAATTATTAAACAGTTTAAATCTTTTTAATTCCCTGATAGAATCTTTGTTTTAATTCTATTTTTGTTTGATGAAACGAGAAAAATATATTAAAAAAATATTTCTTTTCTTGACGTTCTAATAGATGTCACTTATTTTATGGACTTAAACAATAAACGCCCCTAGTTATCTCGAATAGAATTGAAGGAAAATTTCAATTTTACCTTCATGTAAACTTGTTTGAATGTTCTAATATCAATTTCTAAAAGACACAAACATTGTCTGTTGTAGATATTCAAATTTTCACTGTATTTTCGCGCTTGTCTCATTCAGATAATTTCTAACTGCCACATTCACATTTTCATAGTTTGACACAAAAAAAATCGAGAATTAAAAAATAATCTATTAATGTTATTTCATTAATTATATTTAAATGGCATTTAAATAGATTTTTAATTTTCATTCAAACTTGATAGATTCTTTTAATCTAATGATAAGCATGAATAAAAAATACATCATTAGTTAGCATAAATTTGAAATTAAGTGATGCGGAGACTTTATCTGATTTTTTATAATCGAACATAATTGTCAAATCGAAATGTTTCTATTAAAAAAAGACATAAAAACATAATACTAATAAATGCAAATGTTGAGAATGATTTTAACTAAAAGTGAATTACGGTGCCTTTATTTTACTCTAGAATCTGCATCAGTTGTAATAAGAGTTTAAATATATCAGTTGTGTCAATCCGGACAAAGGACGATGCACCAATTCTCTGGCCAAGCAGGCAGTCAAGTATATTGATTTAGTGCAGATGTTAATCTCATCTCTTTCATATGATTCATTTGTCGTTCTTCGTGTCTCTTCGCTAACAAATTCTAATTACAGCATGCTAATTGTTTCATTCTAGGCAGCCACAGAAATGGCATCGGTCAAACGAGAACATTGTCCACAGATATGATGACGGAGTAGAGAATACGTGATTGCCCCCGGTCTACAGAAGGGATGTGTAGAGTAGGGAATAATGTAAGTTAGATATGAGAAAGCCCGATATAGTGGGGGGGGGAGGGGTAAGAAGGATTTTGCAATCAGTGACCCGATTCGGGTGAAAGAAGGAGGTAACGTTCAACATCTTATTAGCGCTTTCTAACTTGACAAATCCAGGGGTCACTCGATTGACCTCGCCAATAATACGTCATTCATTTTCGTCCGAGAAAATCAAACCTTCCAACCGTCGAGCAAGTCTATGGCTCCAGAACTAGCGAACAGCGTCTATTTGTTTTGATGACTTTCTCATGGAGTCAGTTGTCATCGTTCGGCTTCTAACGAAATGAGATGCAAAGTGTCGGCAGGGTATTTGTCTTTCTCTCTTTCTTTATTTACCCATCAGCCTGAAAAAAAATCCTCTCTGTATTGGTCAACCTGTCCCTGTTTTCAGTTCGTTTCTGCAGCGTCTCTTTCAAATGATATTTTATTAGCACCCACCCGTCTCAATTACTCCCTTTTCCATTCTTCTTCTTCTTCTTCTTCTTCTTCTTCTTCTTCTTCTTCATTTGCATAGACATTGATCCATCTGTCTACTCGAATTCTACAACATTTTATAAGTACAGGACAAACTACTGGATGACTTGAGATTTATATTGGTTTAAATTTAACATTCATCGAAAAAAAACTAGACTTTAATAAACACAACTAGTCAAATAAAACTAATAATTAAATACTAGCGGGACCTGTGGAAATTCCACAAGAGGACACATTCATGTGTAATATATTGATGCTGATATTCTGTAGATGTTCAGCGTAAATGGAGAAGCTCTGATATAATTGTAGCTCTTTTGTTAAACTGCAGAAGTATTTATCTAAGCTAGCAGGGACACTAGGCGTAGCCCGGTCGTAAAGTACGCTTAAATATGATGTTTTAATTCTTGCATATTTCGTATATATTATTAAAGAGTTAATGTTCTATCGATTTTCATATATTATAAAGTTGCGATTTCAAAAATAAAATAATATATCTATGTGACTTGGGCGCATCAGTTTGAATCGAAACCGAAACCAAAACTTATGATATATATATATATATATATATATGTATATATATATGTGTATATATATGTATATGTATATATGTATATATATATGTATATATATATGCATATATATGTATATATATATGTATATATATGTATATATATATGCATATATATGTATATATATATGCATATATATATGTATATATATATATGTAAATATATATGTATATATATATGTAAATATATATGTATATATATATATATATGTATATATATATGTGTGTATACATATATGTATATATGTATACATATATGTATATATATATGTGTGTGTGTATGCATATATGTATATATATATGTATACATATATGTATATATATATGTGTGTGTGTATACATATATGTATATATATATGTATACATATATGTATATATATATATATATATATATATATATATATATATATATAGAGAGAGAGAGAGATAGATAGATAGATAGATAGATAGATAGATAACTTGAGTTCCTTCAGCTATAATTGAAACCAAAACTTATGGAAAATTCTTGATATAATTATTAATAAAAAACTAGATTACTGGAGTGCCATCAGCTATAACCGAAACCGAAACAAAAACTTATAAATAATTTTACCAAGAATTCTTCATTATCAGAAATGGAAGTCCATAACAATTAAACGACAGTCACTCGGATGTAAGCGTGGCACAACACATAAATAACACACGCTGATATATAGATACCTTTTTATACATGGATTTTCAATTCATTTATAATATAATATAATATAATATAATACATAAACATTTCTGGAAATATTTGATTATATCTACTATATCTCTAGTTATCTTAACTTAGTCATGTGTATATGTTTGCATATTTCTATCATAGGATTCATTCGTAAATTAATTCACAAACTGTAAAAGATTGGAGCACAGTTGTTGGGCGCAAAGGTAGATAATGGTGGCTATATTTAGTTACATTTAGTTTTATCGAAAGATGTGATGAAACCTCCATTTAAAAAAAAATTTAAAGACTCAAATGCATCATCATCATCATCATCATCATCATCATCATCATCTGTATATGTTTGATAGTTTTTTAGTAAATATGTATGATGTAATGAGTGCTTCAAGATCAAAACTAGCCAACGATAAGGTAGATTCAAACTCAGAAAACAGCAATGAAAAAAAACCCACATCCTGTCTGCACACCCCTCGGCTAACATCCACATCTGTGGTGACTTCAACGCCCATAACGTGGAATGGCTGACCCACTCAAATAAGACAGACGATGAGGGGAGGTTCTGTCATGATTTTGCCATTGCTTATGACCTCACTCAGATTGTTCGCGATCCCACCCGTGTGCCCGATACTACAGGTCAATATGCAAGCCTCCTAGACCTTTTTCTCTCAACTTCCCCTGAGCTATGTTCATGTTCCGTTCTTTCTCCTCTAGGATCCTCCGACCACTCCGTCGTATCAGTTAAGATAAAAATGAAATGTAATAAGTTCCCAGACGTACCCCTCCTCCGTACTGTATACCGATACTCCATGGCTGACTGGGATAGCTTCCGTAGATTTATATCTGATCTACCTCTGCATTCCATGTTATAAAATGCTGTGTCCTCTATAGTATCAGACCTGACCGAATGGTTAATTGTAGGCATAGACCGATTCATACCATCTAAAAAAAATTCCAACAAAAACCTACCAGCCAGCCAGCCATGGTTCTCCCCAGAATGTACTGCTGCCATCGCGCACAGAAATCACTTCTTCCATAGCTACCAACGTAGACTAAAGCCGCTTTAAGGAACGCCAGCAACCACTGTAAAAGAGTAATAAAAAATGCAAGAGAGCTATATGCCCAGTCTGTTAAATCCAAAGTAGCTTATCAGCGGCTTGGTTCCCACTAGTTTTGGCAAATAACAAATAGGATCCTGAACAGACGTGTGCGGTCTATCCCAACCATTATCAACGGACCAGAGATAATCTCCTCAGCTTCAGACAAGGCAAAAATATTTACCAAGAACTTTGCAGCTAATTCTACCCTATGTGATGAAGGCCATCAACTCCCCATATTTCCTCCTATAACACAGAACACGCTAGGTAACATACAAATATCTGTGCATGAGGTCGTCAAGCTAATCAAGAACCTTGATTCCAGAAAAGCTACTGGCCCTGACGGCATCCCAATTATAGTGTTAAAAAGGCTTCAACCAGAACTTGCTCCCATACTTACGAAACTGTTTAAACGTTGCCTTAAGGAGAAGTGCTTTCCAACACCTTGGAAAACCTCATCAGTATGCCCTGTATTTAAGAACTCAGGTGATAAGTCATCTCCCTCTCAATACAGACCAATAAGTCTCCTGTGTGTTATGAGTAAGTTGCTGGAATCCATATTAAATAGAGAAATAGTCAACCACCTCAGCAGAAATAACCTTCTTAGTGACACGCAATATGGTTTCCGTTCTGCAAGATCTACCGCAGATGTGCTAACGGTTATATCTCATAGGATTAGTGAACCTCTTGACAAAGGCTTCCTTTCTAGGGCAATTGCTCTTGACATATCAAAGGCCTTCGACAAGGTATGGCATAAAGGCCTACTTCACAAGATCTCCAGCTACGGTATAACTGGAAATATTCTCTCTATCATTAAATCATTTCTCTCTGATAGGCTCATAAGAGTAGTGGTTGATGGACAAAAATCAGAGGCCTGCAGTATTAATGCTGGAGTCCCTCAAGGGTCCATTCTGGGCCCAACTCTCTTCCTGATCTACATCAATGATCTCCCTAAACACATATTAAATCATTCGTTGACATCTATGCTGATGACACGACCATCTACAGCAACACATCAAAGGCTGTAAATGACAAAGCTCTCTCTAATTCTTTCTCCTCTGATCTCGAACGAGTGGTTCTCGGGGGAAGACGTGGCTGGTTACTTTTAATGCATCTAAAACCAAACTCCTATCTTTACATCATCAACGCTCTGATCCCCATCTAGCATCAATTGAAATGGATGGCTTTCGTCTAGGAGAAGTCCCATGTTTTGACAAGCTTCTGGGCTTGGCCTCCACTCCTGACCTGAAATGAAACACGTACATCAAGTCTGTTGCCAAGGTCGCTGGAAAGATGGTAGGATCCTTCTACCGCTTCAGAAGATATCTCACCGCTGATACAATTCTCCATCTATATAAAAGCCAAGTACGTCCAATGATGGAATACTGTTGCCATATCTAAAAACAGCCTATCCTGCCTTGACAGAGTACAAAATAGACTTCGTGGCTTAGTGGGGGATGCCCTTTTCTCTTCCCTGCAACCTCTCTCCCACAGAAGAGACGTTGCAAGCCTATATTTGTTTTATCGTTATTTCCATGGGTAAGTGCTCGTCTGAACTCCAATCTCTGGTCCCCCCTCGCCAATCTTTTACAAAAAACACCCGTCTAGCTGAATCCACTGTCAAAAACTTTCCCCAATCTTTATCTATGCCTAAATCAAAACGTAGATTCCATTAACAAAGCTTCTTTCTTAGAATTGCACGCCTGTGGAACTCTGTTCCGTCTGCCTGCTTCCCTCCTGACTACAACTTGGATGTCTTCAAGTCCAACGTTAACAAATTCCTGATGAACCGCCCCCTTAAGTAGACACTTTAAATATCCACACTAACGCACTGTACTTACAATAACCCTTATCCCTGAGTGGCTTCCGGGCCTTGATAAGTGGTGACCACCTTGTAAAAAAAAAAGATTACGCAATTCCGATTGTAAAAGAGAATGGAAGTAGCAAATAAGAAAGAAAAAAATGTAAAATTGTGAATTTTTTTAAATAAAAAAACAGTCAATTATGCTTATGAATATTTTCCTCGAAAGTTCTGTCAAATAAATATTTGTTAATATACGAGCTTTGATTTTGAACGATTTCTAAATTGAAATATTTTCCAATGTACATTTTTATAGTTTAATTTTAATTTAATATATTTTACTTAATTTGTTTTCAATTCGAATATTCATTATATCGATCCCATGCTAATCATATTTAGATGTTTACTATTTTTTTTGCCAATTAAAACAAAGTTCATTTTTATCAACTTATTAAAAATTAATTTCAGCAAACACATTAAAAACTGCACATATCGTGTGTTATAAATTTTAATTGCATTTTAAGATGAATGTTTTTGCTAAATTTATTCATTGATAGCATAATGTTGCTCACTGTAATTGGTGAACATGATGGTGGCTAGCATGATGATTAAGTACCATTTAAGACCGTAGTAAAAACTACACATTCATTTTAGATCAGGTTGGAAAGAAAATGTTTTTATTTCATCACATTGCAGCCCCCTAAGTTTTTATTTATTTATTTGAAGTGGGTTCTTAATATCTTGCTTTGCCTTTCAAGTATAGTAATTAGTGGCGAAATATTAAGTTTAACTGCCTCAGCCGTGAAAAAATGGATATTAATGAGGAGCATCTTAGATACTGCATGGTCTATGAGTTAAAAAACGGAAATTCAGCTGCAGAAGTCACAAGAAATATTTGATCTGTCTATGGGATGAATGTTCTGAATGATCGAAAATGTTAACGGCGGTTTGCAAAATTTGCTTCTGGGGATTTTAACCCGTCAGATCAACAACGATGAAGACGCCATTAAAGACGCCGTAGAGGTGAATCCAAAGTTAACCAGCAGAGAATTAGACCACAATTCAATACTACTATACTACAATCATATTATGCCTTCACGAGTTGGAAAAAAATTTCCAAACTTGGACACTGGGTTTCCCAAGAAATAATCGATGCTCAAAAAAAATCAAAGATTTACTATTTGCATTTCGTTGCTTTCTAGGAATCGTCGGAGACCACTTTTGCAAAGAATTGTGACTACAGATGAAAACGGATTATTTACAAGAATACCCAACTCAAAAGACAATGGTTAGACCGAAACCAAAGTCCACAGCCTGTTCCAAAACAAGGACTACACCCAAACAAGAGTATACTCTCCTTATGGTGGGATATGAGACGACTGGTTCATTATGAGTTACTAAAGCGTAGTCAATCAATCACAACGGTAAAATACTGTTCGCAGCTGGATGAGCTAAGCACTGCTCTACCAAGAAAAGTGAAAAAAAAAAAAAAAAAAAAAAAAAAACGGCCAGCATTATTCAATGCAGCGATTTAGCATGATAACGCGAAACCACCCACAGCAAACGCCACTCAGGAAAAAATCATGGATTTCAATTGGAAAGTTTTGCTTCATCCGCCTTATTCAACTGATATTGTTCCAGCCTACTACTATATTTTCCGATCCTTACAGAATCATTTAAGCAATAAAATTTATGAAAATGACGACCGACTAAAAACTGACTTGAATTTGTTTTTCTCTCAAAAGTCAAAGAAAATTTTTGAAGAAAGCATCAAGAAACTAGTTGGACAGAAACCATAGAAAAAAAGGAAAATTATTGTAAAGAAAAAAAGTGCCGTAATGTGAATGTTTCAGATGAAATAAATATATTGGGCAAAACAACATTACTTACTTTCTAACCTGATAAATTTCAATTACATTTTAAGATGATAGTTTTTTTTCCTAATTCATTGATAGCATAATATTGCAAACTGTATTTGGTGAATATAATGGTGACTTGCACGATGATGACGACTGCATTTAAGATTGATTGAAGCTACGATAATATGTGGATTCTTGATCAATAAGAAAGAAGTACACAGAGATGGGTAATGACATGGGGAGAGAAAGGAACAAAGAAAATAGAAATAGGGACTGAAAGGTAGATAGATACAAAGAGATAAGATGTAACGACAGAGAAATAGATGGTGATAGAAATTGAAATGAATAGACATATAGAGAGACAGGCATGGGAACAACGATAGCGGTAGGGACAGTAAATAGAGGAAGAGAGAAAGATGAAGAAAAGTTGTAGATAATAATTCATTACAAAAATAAACACTCTGATCTTTCGTTTTCTCTTTCTCTTTCTCTCTCTCTCTCTCTCTCTCTCTCTCTCTCTCTCTCTCTCTCTATATATATATATATATATATATATATATATATATATATATAGAGAGAGAGAGAGAGAGAGAGAGATATGCGTGTATGTGTGTTGGTTACTCTTTTCGTCATTTTATTTCAGTATAAAGTCTCAGAAGTCAAGGTCTCCTTTCCTGATATCTATCCCCGTGTTCAACTAAAGTTCTCAAACGTTAAAAGTTAATAAAAAGTTAAGGATTAATTTTCCTCACCCCAGTGGTCTATCCTTAGACCTTTATTATTCCTGATATTCATAAATGACCTCCCTGATAAAATTGTTTCGGAGATGGGTATATTTGCCGATGACACCACCTTCTAAAACAGGCATGAGGGGAAAACAAATGAACACATATCTAAAGAAATGGCAGAAACACTAGAGGATGACCCCCAATCTGTAGTGAAATGGGGACAAAAATGGATGGTCACATTCAATGCTGCCAAGACTAAGCTTGTTTCCTTCAATAACTACAAGAAACCTTCTCTACCACCAATAGCAATTGCCACGAACACACTGCCTCAAAATCCTTCCTTTAAACTCCTGGGCCTAACGTGAACAGAGAACATGAACTGGAATATATACGTTGAGAGCATTGCCAAGGTTGCTGCAAAGAAGGTGAACTCTATCGTGCCAGAAAATTACTTGCGCCTGAAAGTATCCTGTACCTCTATAAGGCCACCATTCGCCCATGTATGGAGCACTGCCGTCATTTGGGCTGGTGCATCTGCTGCTTATCTCTCACTCCTGAAAAAGGTTCAAAAGAGAGCGCCAACCTGATAGGTCCTGAACTGTCATCTAAGCTTCAGCTTCTGTCCCATCGACGAAATGTCGCATCCCTCTGCCTGTTCTAACAAATACTTTAACGGTGAATGCTCGGACGAACTGCAAGCACTTGTACCTCCTCGACGTGACTACCCCCGACTAATCTAACAAGCAACTAAGCCCCACCCCTTTACAGTAGAGATCCTTAGGTGTAAGAAAGCCTTTTACTCCAATAGTTTCTTCCCCAGAACTGCAAGTCTTTGGAACACCCTTCCGGGATACTGCTTTCCCAACTGTACTGATATGCAAAAGTTCAAGTGTAATGTGAACAAACATCTTTCTACTCATCTCCCTTCATAATGCCCCAGCAAATTATGTCTCCGATAGTAGCCCCCTACATCAAAGTGGCACTTGCCTTGTTTGGGGTGAAGATTGGATTAAAAAAAAAGTGCTGTTAATTGAAATACCATCAGTAAGAGAAGTCGTGCCATTCTTCCTATAAGCCAGTGTACAGCCGTTTCGAATCGATCTTATTTGGTCTTCCAATGCTATGTTAGTTTTAATATTTGGCCAGGATTTATTTATGGGAGTTACATGTTAGGTTGTCTTGACAAGCCGTTGTATAAAGAAACTTTAAACAATGAAGGGTGTTGTCTTGTTAATATACGAATTCTCTGCGTGTGTATGTAATGTGTGTTTGTCTCAAATTAACGTCTGGATATATATTCTATTATTTACATGGGTTTATATTAATTTACAGTCAACATAAAAATAACCACTAATTGTTGTTTATTTTTAACTAGCGTATGGCAAGTCTGGTGGTAAAAATCGTTTTGTTGAGAATATTTTTATTATAAACTTAACAATGTAATCATTTCTCGTATAACTACTTACTAATTACTTTCTGTTAAGGTCAGGGTTACTTTGACAGAGCCATTGAGTGGCAGCGAACATTATGCAAAATGTTTTGATTCCAGCATTCAAAACTAAAGATAACATTTTATTATATTTATTTTGAAAATATAGGAATTTTTACAATGTCATTGTGTATAATAATGCCGCTTTCCGGATTCGCTTTCGTATGGCCGTGTCGACACATGTACCGATCATCACTGAAGGATCAAGGGCTGATTTACAATTTGCATCAACACAATTAACAACGCAGGAGCACAGGTGTTGTGCAACTTCAATTATTGAACACAGTATGTGAACGCGTGCGTGCGTGCGTGCGTGTCATTGGAGACCCGTCATTGACGTCTCCTTTTCTTGACTGTGTCTCACATAGGATATCAGCTAAGATCTAACTGAGATCATTTGCCTGCCGATACCATCATTGTTCGCTCGTCACTCGTCTGCTCATCTCATAATCAGCTCGAAATGATCTAACTTTCCACACTTTCCGAGCCGATCAAACGCTGTGCAAGTCATCTCCCAAATATATTTACTCTTGACTCGAAATCCTAAATGTTAGCTCTTTGCCTCAGTCACTCCAGTTTACCAAAACGGATGTGGACAGAAACTAGCAGCAACAGCCACTTTTTTTCCAGCTTATTTTTATCCGACCACCCTAAACTAACAACTAATTGTCAGAGCATCATTCCGTCCAGGAAGATCAAAGGATTAGCCGGTCTGTTTATTATCGCGCACTTATCTTACTTTATTATCATTTTTATATTATCAATTATTTCCTAACTTAGCATTTTCCGGCTGTCCTGGCTGTTGGGGTAGAGAGAGCCAGTACATAGTATAATAGTATCATAATTGTTGCTACTTGCATATCGGACATTCATAAACAACAAGACAAAACAAATCGTTTTACTTTTTTCTATTTTATTTATAACTTGAAAATGTAAAATTATAAAAATAAAACAAATAGTAAAAATAGTCATATGGGGTTCAAGACCAAAAGAAACAATACAGGAAACTTTTTTTTAATTCTTCCATGCGTCTGTGGGATTTCCATGAACAAAGTTTCTTCCCGTCTATGGAATACATCACCGTGCGATTGCTTCCCTGCAAATCATAACCATATGGTTATTTTCAAAACCAATGTCAAAAGATTCCTGTCATGAACCACCACGACAAGTCTTTGAATTTGGTCGATTCCATCATTGATTTCCAATTAGTTAATTAGGTTCTTCATCTCTCAACTGAAAATTATCTAATTTCATTAGTTTTTATTCTCGAGTGGTTTTCCGCCTTTATAAGTGATAGTTCATTTATAAAAAAAGCATAGAGTTATCAGTTATTGCAGAGAAACGCCGGGTGTGTTTGCTTGTATAGTATAAAGACACCTAACACAACGGATAAAAGTACTAAGTAATTAATCAGTTCTAAATGACAATCTTGAAGTTGAAGATTCAATCCTCATTCCAGGCAATACTAACAATACAATTCTGAATTACTTAAGATTTATACTTTGTCATAGTTGATGAAACGAGGGCAATTTTTATCTCCGTTAATTAAATATTTCTGTTCAAAATTCCGCACAGATTTCCGGGTTCAACAAGACGCACTTTAAGAAAGTTAAAGATTATATCGGCAGAAACATTGTGAGCATAACATTCCAGATTAGAAAATTTGTCCGAGTAGTAATAGCAGCAGCAGTAGTAGTAGTAATAATAAATACAAATTCTAAAGTGAATATCTAATTAAATTGCCATCAGATCTGTTAATCTAATAATCATTGTAATAACGGATAAGAATAATAAATATTGCACATTGTAAAATCAAGAGCAAAAAGAGAAGAGTGAGCAACGAAAATGAAAAAAGAAATGTTTGCGAAGAGAACAAACGGATATTAACTTGTTTCATTCTTTACCGAAATACAACCGCAACTTTTCGCTTAACGGATTAAGGTGTTCCATCAAATTATGAAACTTGTTGTCATGGCAAAGTGATAAATTGTGAAAACAGCAAAACATCCCCAGACGCGGTTAATCCCTTTTCATGTTTCTGTCAAAAGGTAGATCAAACGGTCAAAGCTGTCCGACAAGAACACAGCTGGCAAGAATTATGTACATGTTGTCACTGTCATCCATCACTCTGGACATTGAAATGCCTCTGGGCAGACACGGCTTACAACCGACACTATCAAGCTTTACCGTAGACACTTTGTCACCATTCTATATTCATAGAGACTTACCTCGCTTTTACTCTAAATGTCTTTCTTCATACTTTAAAGTAACATTAACCGAACTCCCAATGTGCGTCTTATATGCGAACAGAAATTGTTTCAAGTATTAGTACTTGCACATTTATATTATTCCGTGTGTTTTCGTTTGTATTTTTATGGCTCCATAATTAAATAATACTCTATTCACAATCGTACGAATCACTGGATGTCGTGTTTTTATGCATGTGATTGGCGGCCTCCATTAAATTGCAAATGCATTGAAATTACAATAGATCAACATTTCTTTGGATTTTTTTGGTTATTTACGTTATTGTTCTCAACGTGAATCTTATTCCCACAACGTTTCAGTCGACGCAACTTTCGACATTCTCACGTTTATCTCGATTAACTTGTGAATCTTTCTGTCGAACTCGGGAATCTGCATGGCATTTCGAACCTTTATTTAATCCACGGGAGTAGTATGCTCTTGTCCTGACAACCATAACTGAGTATTAAGGCTTCTACCCAATCATGGCTGATGGGACAAGAGCATTCCACCCCAATGGATTAAATAAAGGACTCCGTTCGAAATGTGGCGCAGATTTTCGAGCCATTCGCATGACATTTTTCATATCACCCGCACTGAGGATTAAAACTTCAACCCCCAGAAGAGTGTCGCTTACAAGTAAATTTTACCAAGTACTTATCTGTTTCATCACGGGTCCACAAGTCTTTGATAAAATTTAAATATACTTTTTTATGCTTTAGAATTTTTTATGATAGGATTTTATGCTAGGATTCATATCTTTTGTTTTTCCGGTTACTGTTCTCATCTTCGGTGTTATTCTCACGGCGTTTTTTTTTTCACAGAGATAGATTGTTCTCGTTCCGTTGTCCATGACTTGATAGAAGTCTTAAGTAAGTCTTAATTATATTCTTAGTATCGCATGAACTGGGGATTGAACCATCAACAATAACCTCCTAAATAGACACACTTTAATAAGGTCGGAGGTTACATCGACCTATATGCTGTGAGATAACATTAAAGACGAGAACAGTAGTTCAAATAATACAATATCATGCTTTTTATTTTTAAATAGGATGCTTAATTCTTCATAGAATTACTTTTCCAACATGCAACTATATATCTTCGCGAATTAAAGAATTTTTAAAAGCAGATTGCTTCCGATATATTGTTTTTAGTTAAATTTAACATTTATTTCAAGCAATAACCTAAAAAGCAATCTAAAATAGCACCCTCCCCTAAAAAGAAAGAATTTTACATATTTCCGAAATGTTTTTAAAATGATTCTTCAAGAAATTAAAAAAATAGTGAAATTTGAAAGTCATATCGATTTATTTCAAACGGAATAAACTATATAAAGTTCGACATTACATGGAATACTGTTGACACCTTAGCTTGTGCACCAATCACAAGTTTTTTTCCCTCTTGGATAGCATCCAAAATAATAAAAAAAATGATTAAAAGAATTTCTCAGCTAATAGGTTCCATGCAGTCGCATTGCCGCAATGTTGCATCCCTGTACCCGTTTTACAATAATTAAACAGAATATGTTCCGATAAACTTACAACGTCTATACCCACTCAACGGAAATATCCGCGACCTACACTTCCATCCGAAAATCAAACCTCTTCACTGTATAGTATCCGAGATGCACGAATATTTTCTTTCCTATGATCACCTCGGATTTCCCCATGCGTGCTAATATGAAGAAATCTGAATATAATATGAACAAACGTGCATCTCAATGCTTGAAGAGTATAAGACAATTTATGGGTATTTTGCGGCAAGTACAACAAGGCAACGCGATCAACGAGTTCCATTCTGTCATCATGTAAGCAATTTATGCCTGAAAAAATATGCACAAATTAACCAAACAAAAATACATAAAAAAATCTCATATATGAGAAACATTCTCAGAAAAAATCGCACTCGATTTAAAAGAGTAAGAATCATCTTGCACTTTGTTTCGAGCTCAGTTGCTTTATTGTTGTATGGCAAAATCAAGTTAACACAACGGTTTTCATTAGATCACCGAAGTTAAACAACGATGGTTGACAGAACGAGATCAAGCTACCTCTATGGATGAAATAAAGGGTTCCGTTCCAAATTCCGTATAGTCTCCTGAGTTCGTAAAATGATTTATGAGTTTGTGAAGACGTACTTGAATAAAGTAGGAGGTTACATCGGCCGAAACGCTGTGAAAATAATATCAAGAGCTGAACAGTAATCCAAATAATTCAAATAATATCACCCTCATCTAAAAATACTGAAGCATGACTATTTGTGACATTGAATTAGGTATTTAATGCTGAATTACTTTTGTAAGGGCATAGTATTTTATTTACATATGATTCTATACGGTAATCTTTCGATTAGACATTGATACCTGCAGTTTCAGAAGAAATGGTAGCTCTTACCAATTGGGATAAAGACTACCATATACGGTTGGTTCATCAATCAGTTTAATCTGTTAATCATTGAATGGTAGACGGAGCATTTCTCACTTTGTGCTGTTGTTTGATTACCCTTAGCTCCGCGGACTAAACAAATATTTGTTTGAGAATATTTTCCATGAAAACATTAGGATCAACAAAAACGCAGCATAATACATAACAGACTGTTTCCCTTATATATATATATATGAGCAGGAAGACCTGCCGTTGCCCGGGATTGAATGATGATCAACAAATGTTTCACACTCCAATATTTTTATTGTCATCGAAATCGGTGAAATCGCCCGCTTCCTGATCAAATCGATTCATTGCCTGCTCTAGTTGGAAACACATCGCGGTGCACCGGGAAGAAACTTTACATGCTTCACAGCAGGGACTTAGTCCACAGTACATTCTAGTCTATATTGTACTGTAGAGAACTTACTGCTGATTTTATAAAATTATTTTTATATATAACGGCTTGAATTAAAGTTTAAAATACATTAGTCAAGTATCATGGTTCAGTTGTGCTCTAAACAAAAACATTCCTTTCAAACACAAAACCATGCCATATAAAAGAACCTACAATTGATTTTTTTTTATGTCGGGCCTTTCTGCTTGTGTTGTAATAAAAATTCTCAAATGCATTTGTGATATTAGGTTGTACAAGGTGCTAACTTTGGTCAAAATTGCTTGGTTTTTCTTTCATCGTATTTTTTTTCGATTATCGGTACTTATGGGAAACATTTCGATAGAAAACTTATCTAAGAACACTGCCAGATACATAAAGTATATTTGTGTGAAATTTCATAAAATTGGGTCAGCCGTTTCGAGTCAATACACACACACAAAGTTACTTTTATATCTCTATCTTTATACTCTACTAATATATATATATATATATATATATATATATATATATATAACTATGTGGCCGTGTGTGTGAGAATGTCCCCTATTGATTCGAAAACGGTTTGGCCAATTTTTTTGAAATTTCACAGGAAGGTATTTTAAGTGACTGGCAGTGTACTAAGATAGTTTTTATATCGGAATGTCTCCGATAAGTACTGATAATCGATAACCGAAAATATTGTGTAAAAGAAAGAACAGTCGATTTGGACACCTTTTACACCTTATGCAGCCTAACATCACAAGTGCATTTGATAAGTTTTATTACCACACAAGACAAAAGGTCTGACGTATAAAATCAACAGTATGTTCTTTGATATGATAGGGGCGTGTTCGAAATGATTTTTTCTGTTTAGAGCACTATTGAAGCATGACACTTAACTTTTGCATTTTTAACTTAAAATTTTAGCGATTATATATAACAAATAATTACATTGTATTCATTGGTCATCATTCATTTTCATAGGCACGTCGAGTCTCCCTGATAGTATATATATATATATATATATATATATATATATATATATATATATATATATATATATATATATATATATAGCAGTAAGCAGCAAGTTTTGAAAATATATATGGCAATTAAGCTACACAGAAGTAAATAAATGTTGAAGTAAATACTGAAAAATTTACGCATAAATTATATCTTCTTATATTAATTTATGTGACTAAATTAAGTAATCGTATATATATATATATATATATATATATATATATATATATATATATATTAGTCTTTGAAGTTTTTAACCTTTAAAACTATGCAAAAAATATTTTTTATCATTCGTTAGAAGACGATCTAGTCAGTAAGTCATTTAATCACCTGCAATCACTACATCAACTCGCTCTCAAATTTACTATAGTACTAATAATTTTTTTTTTAAGGGATCATCAGTTGTTTACCATGAAACACTGTTTCGGGGATTTAAAAACAAAGCAGTATATTACATCATGGCTCCCCAGCAGTATTGATCAAACACCACCTCCCTTAATCTTAGGAAGAAGATATGTTACAAACATTTGATCAAATTTCCTATTCTTAATTGCAATTACTAACATTTTCATGCTATAAAAATGAATTTCTTACCTGTGTGATTCATCAATTTCCACATTAAAAATGGATATATCTTTTAATTTATACATTAGTCAAGTCTTGTATTTATAAGATTAGGATTAATCCATTTAACTACTTATCACCCCCACTATGATTAGTATTTTGTATATTTACATTCTTATTTATTTAAAATTAAATATATAAAGGTTAAAAATATTTATACATATATACATTTTATCAGAGAGGCGGTAGCACTCTCTATATAGGGATGGCCCGTACACGCCTATATACACCTACAAAACAAAACTATCCAAATCTCAACTAAAATCAACTTATAAGTTTCAAAAAGCACATATTCTTACAGAGAAGCGTCTTACGAATCCAGCGAGTATCAGAACGTCGATTAAAATGTCAAAAGAGAGCAAAAAAAGGTACAAAAATGGCCAATTCTTCTTCTTTCTTCTTTCTTCTTCTTTCTTCTTTCTTTTGAGACGATGTATCTCGGTGTACGAACGGTCAATGACAACAGTTCAAGCATCAATCGACTGCTCTTTACACGGAGAAGTGCAGTGACCCATCGCTTTTTAGCTAACTCCATAATTAAATAAGATTACGTGTAATAACAAGTTTTAAACACTATATACCCAATGTAGACAGACCACTTCGAACACGGAACTTCTCTCAAAAGGGAAAGCTCCAAATAATACACCGGATGCTCACAGACGTTCCAGTTTGCCAGTGGACGCTGAATATTTGAGGTGAACGTTAAGGTTTTTTCTTTAAACAGTAACCCACCAGCGTTAATGAAACCACGAAATCTTTATCTCAGTTGATCAAAATTGTTATAAGAGTAACCTATCAGCAAGTACGACGTACAAAAAACAATGTTATAAAAACAAATAATACTTCAGATTTTGGACTGCAAAATATGTACAAAATGTCAATGCTGTGACCAGGATTCGAACCTAGGTTAGCACGGCCACAACGTGGGGGTCCTAACCTCTAGACGATTACGGCTAACACTGACGTCTGTCGCTCTTGGCAGAAAGACACATGACTACTGTCAAACTATTGAAAAATAAGGAGGAAACTGTAAATTCTCACGCATGCGCAAAAATACACTATAGCAACCATTGTTAAATGCAGCTGAATCTCTTCGCTCGCTAAGAAAAGTAGATCAGACCAGTTCTTCTAAGAACTCACCAAACGCCAAAGGAAATAAGTTAAATTAACCGCAAAAGAAACTGCAAGAAAGTCATCTTCTAAGAACTCGCTGGAAGCTGACCAAAAAAAGAATCAAAATCCAAGCCCTAGCCACAAAAATAACTAGATATTGTGGCTACTATACACAATCTACTAATAAAAACAAGTAAGTTTTCTAAAATAAACTACAATAAATTAACCAAGTAACCTCACACTGTCACTGATTAGGACTTCATATAAAGATAACAACTACACTATTGGTGTATATACCGTTCCACACTTTAACTATTGGTGACGGGGCAGTATCTCAATTCTACGAGAGTTGTCTTGCTATAAGATAAGTGATATTATAGTAAGATACACATAAGTGTTATATGTTTACATTTAATAAAAAATGCCAAAGTCAGCACGTAGTAAAAAAGCTCAGAGAAATATAGACTATGAAAAGAACAAAGTCAAGGTATTATCTGAGCAAAAAGAATACTATCAGAAAAATGCTGAAATAATAAAAATTAAGTATCATGCAAATCCTGAGGCAAAGAAGGCTGCCTCACGTGCTGACTCAAAAGCACGGTATAACAGGGATCTCGAGAGGGGAAAAACTACATCACGTGCTCTTTATAACAAAGAACCAGAAAAAAAGAAGGCTGCCTCACGTGCTGTCTCAAAAGCACGGTATAACAGGGATTCTGAGGAGAAAAAAGCTGCCTCCCGTGTTCTTTATAACAAAGAACCAGAAAAAAAGAAGGCTGCCTCACGTGCTCTTTATAACAAAGAACCAGAAAAAAAGAAGGCTGCCTCACGTGCTCTTTATAACAAAGAACCAGAAAAAAAAGAAGGCTGCCTCACGTGCTGACTCAAAAGCACGGTATAACAGGGATTCCGAGGGGAAAAAGCTGCCTCACGTGCTCTTTATAACAAAGAACCAGAAAAAAAGAAGGCTGCCTCACGTGCTGACTAAAAAGCACGGTATAACAGGGATCGCAAGGGGAAAAAAGCTGCCTCATGCACAAACTATTAAAAATATAAATATCAAAAACTGCCAAATCTTTGCCAAAACGCCAAAGAATGAACCAAGAAAAATTTAATAGTGAAGGTATGAACATTTTAGAACTTTATAATACTCTAACTGTTTTATCAGAGAGGCGGTAGCACTCTCTATGTAATATAGAACCGATGGAGGACCAAGAGGCAACTCCTAAGGCCCAAAACCCAAAGACCTAAAACCCAGCAGGAAGCGAACTGCTACTAATGGAGGCGGCAATGAGCCGCCTCCTAAAAAAGACAATACTATCATGAATGTAAGTTTAAAAATAAGACTGTAAGTAAAAATACTAATTAACAAGAATAAAAAAAGCATTGGAAATGCAAAAGGATATAGGGATGGTATGCCAAAAAGTATACAAACAAGATAGCTATGAATGGCTAGGCACATGGAAATAGAATTGCATCCAAAGTATAGCCCTATAGCTTTTTACAGCCGTAATGATGGCACGGAATGAAGATTGGAGAAAAGCTATAGGGCTATACTTTGGATGCAATTGTATTTCCATGTGCCTAGCCATTCATAGCTATCTTGTTTGTATACTTTTTGGCATACCATCCCGATATCCTTTTGCATTTCCAATGCTTTTTTATTCTTGTTATATATAAATTTATTATATGTAATTATAAATACATTTTATACATTGCTAATATGGTTTTGGATTTCCTTTATTAATATCGTCTGGTTAACCTTAAACGATTCAATCAGGATAACGAACAAATGCTTTATTTAACTGTTTAAATATTTTATTTTTATCCCCACCTTGTTTTATCATCCTTATTACTTAGCTAGAAACTGGTGGTTAATTTTAAAGAAACGCGAGCTATTCTCAAAAACTCTGACATAATGGTTCCATAAAACATAAAAACAGGGCAGGTACTATCTTTATGCGGCATACGTACTATTTTAAAGGGGAAAGCGTTTCTTTTATGAAATACTAGCGAGGGGTACCCGGCGTTGCCCGTGTGTTTGGGGGGGGGTGTTAAAAAAAGTAAGTATGAGGATCGAATCCAAACCGATGAGGCAAAATTGTGAAAAAAAAAAAAAAAGTGCGACGTTAACCATTGCCCCACCGCGACATGCTTACGGAAAAACGTTTGAATTTATTTAATTAGTTGGATTTAGCAGGTGGTCGTTTTAATGAGTTAATGAGGTCAGTTTGACTGCGGGATTTCATTTACTGCTGAACGCTTTTTTCCTCGCCCCCAAGATGTTATAGGAAAAAAGACTAACCGACATGCGGCGAGCGACAAATATTGAATATTTATCTTCCCGAAATCGAGCAAATTAAATAGACAGGCGAGCTTCGTTGTTAACTGTGAGATATTACCATTTATATGTGATATAAAAAGTTTTTTAAAGTTGTGAACCGACCGACCGCTTCTCTGAAAGAAGTCTTTTGTAGACATACAGAAAAAGCAAACACACATACATACATTTTCGCTTTTATAGATTTTATAAAGAAAAATCCCATCCTCAATTTTTATATCTAAATCCAGAAATGTAGCCTGTTGTCCTCTATGTTCACAATTCAATTTTAATTCGTTTGGATATATAAGATGTTTATTTTTTTCGAATTCATCATTATCGTTTATACATATAAGGTCATCTATAAATCTCCTACACTCATGAAAGTTATGTTTTAGATATATCAGTTTTTAATAGTGATGACATATATATATATACTCGAGTCTATGTAAATACAAATTTGCCCAAAATGGTGCAGGATCCAATCCCATTGGGATACCTATCGTTTGGAGTAATATGCTATTTCCTATTTGAAAATACCTTTAGAAACACTCGTTTTGCTAGTTTTATTTTTACACCAGAAACTTTAGAGTTTGAAAAGTCTATATATTTACCTTTTCCACCTTCAAAAGCTAAATCTACAGTATCATTTATTTTTTTTATAAGTTTTTCGTGCGGAATTTTAGTATATAGCGTACTAAAATCATAAGTAGCTATAGGTTTTGCTTTTATTCTGGAATTTATTTTATCTAATTTTTCTTTCACTGGTTAAGAATTATTTACTACTCCAAATAGATTTATATTACTATAGAATTTTCTTTTCAGGTTAAAATTATTTATTTGATTTATAATTAATTTAAATATTTTAGATATAGCTTTACTTAAAGGTTTAGTGATGCACGTCTTTGAACCTACAATAAATCTAGCACAAACTGGATTTTTATGCATTTTAGGTATCCAATACATACATGGAAGATTTTTGTTTTTTCCTCTAACTTTAATCCTACTTTTTCACTAATAATACTATTATTCAGAATAATGCTATCTAAATTAATATTACTTACTTTATAGGTATCTGAAACTTTACCTATAATTCCTACTTCTATCAATAAACGTTGTATATAATATTTTTTACATATAAAAGCTATATTGTTTGTCGCTTCATCAATCGGAACTATTACAAACTTGTCTTGAAGTATTTTAAGTTCCTCCCGTATTTCTGAATTTTTAAAAAGAGGATTGGTTTTTCTAGGGGTGTTTAAATGTTTTTATATGTCTAACCTTTTCATTTACGCATTCAAGTATACTATTTTTCCATGCTTCAAACATAGACTGTACTAATTTATATTTCTTTACCATAGACATAATAAAACCTTCTAGTGCTTTAGTTACTTCTTTAACGCATTCAGTGTAATTTAGGCATTTATGCTCTCTATAATTCTCTTTTCTTAATTTAGGATTATTTACTATCTTTAAATCCCCTGTAATTACATGTTTTATCTCATTATTACAGAAAGGAGAGGAATTACATTCACATTCTGGAATATTTATATTATCATTTATATTTATATGTTCTACCGGTTTTTATAATTGAAAACCTTATTGCGTATTGTTGGCCCTAGTTTATATGTAACTATTGGTTTTTGATCTTTTCTGTGTAACTCATTAGGTAGTAATTGTATATTTGTTTGTTTATTAAATATTTTAGATAAATTTACAATCCTCAAAACCTTTATTTTCATACAAACTACACACACACACACACACACACACACACACACACACACACACACACACACACACACACACACACACACATAAAATAAAAATTACAATTAAATTTACCAAAATGACCCAAGATGGTAAAATTAAAGCATATTATAAATATTAAAGAAATAATATTTATAAAATTATCTCAGCCAGATGTAAAAGCGCGATAAAACCAAATAGGAAATAGAGCTTATAATATGAGCATATTTATTAACATATTTTAACATATTTTATTAACTGTTTGCTTATATATATATATATATATATATATATATATATATATATAATTTTTAATATTTTTTTAGAGGGAATTAGACCTGGAGTCTAAAGAGCAGAGTTTATTTTAATGTGTTAGTAAATGTATTAATACTTTTAAAAGAAAATAGTGCCCATTGCACTGTAGATATATAATAAGCTCAATAGGTATAGGTATCACAAATATATTAATATTGATTAAAACGATTCATAATTGCGGATTAAAAATCAGTTTCAAAAGGAAAAACAAACAAAATCAACTTTAGTGTACGATCGTTTCGGAAACGATGTTCATTTTATTGAAATTGACAATAATTATTAACAATAATTTGACAAAAGTGTTGTCCTTTAAACATAGTCTCCTCATTCCACCATTTGGAGACAAGATATAACAGCATGCCAAAAGATAGACCGAATGAACTTAAAATAAATTTTATAATGGAGCTAAATAAGGAATATCTGCCTTACTCACGACTAAAATGCTAGTTTTATTATGGTGTTTTTTACTTCTTCCTCCTCCCCAATTTTGCTGATTAGGAGACTATGTTAAAAGGACAAAACTTTTGTGAAATTATTGTTAATTTCAATAAAATGAACATCGTTTCCGAAACGATGGTACAATCGAATTGATTTTGTTTGTTTTTTTCCTTTTGGGACTGATTTTTAATTCAGAAGTATGAATCGTTTTACTCAATATATATATATATAGATAATAAAGTGATAAAGATAAAAATAATTTTTTATATATATAAGATTGCTTTTATTTCCCCTTTTGATGAGAAGTATTAGGCTACGAAATACTATAATCCTAAGAGTTTTCTTTATATTTTACATGCTTTTCCTTATTGATTTGGTGATCAAATAACTTTTATTTAGCATTGAATTGTTATCAATTGTTTTCTAAATTGTTTGTTTCTAAATTGTTTAGTAAGATTTGCCCAGAGTAACTACCTAATCAACTGACTTAAATAGACTACCGACTATATGGAGAACGTATAGAACTAACCTCGAGTTATTGATGTAAACCAACCCTATATATATATATATATATATATATATATATATATATATATATTATATGATAGCGTGGAGACTCGATGTTGCCCAAGATACAATGACGATCTATGCTTCACACCATATTTTTATTTTCATCGAAATCGATGAAATTACCCATTTTTCAATCAAATCGATTGATGGCCTACTCTAGTCGGGGACTCACTACCGTACACCGCAAGTAAACTTAACATACCTTCCCGCAGTGACATCGCTTATTATGCATTGTAGTTTACTTTGCACTGTAGAGAACATATTGTTGATTTTATCATTTTTAAATAATGGCTTGAATTAAAGTTTAAAATTCAAGCGTCAAGTATCATGGTTCAATGTGCCCTGATCAAAAGCATTCGTTTCGAATCTAAAAAACTTGTTATATAATGACTTGACTTCAAGTTTAAAATGCAAAGTCAAGTATTATAGTTCAGTTGTGTTTTAAATAGAAACATTTATCTCGAACGCGTCTCTGTCATATCAAATATGATACTGTTGATTTTATATGCTGGACACTTCATCTTGTGCGGTGATAAACCTTCTCAAATACACTTATGATGTCAGGTTTTATAAGGTGTTAACTTTGTTCAAAATTAGGTTGTTTCTCCTTTAATCAGATTTGCCGATTATCGATAAATAATTTTCGATACTTACCAGACGTATTTCGATGTTTCGATGTGGTTAACGATTTCTGTAAATTTACCTTTTACTTTTGTATACTGCAATAGTATTTCGTTTTTAATAGACTATGGACGCATGGGATAAATGTAACCATGTTATTTACCCCCCCCCTTAAAAAAAAAACAAAAAAAAGAGTAACTATGAAGATTCTTTCCACCTTCGACCCATCCTTTAAAATGACCCCCTTTATAGGTTTTCCGGGGTGCTGAAAACAAAAATCACGGTTAACATTCCGCCAAACAAGTTGTTTAAAATATATGAAGAAATGTTAATTTCAGAAAAAGTTTCCGGGAGTGCTAAAAACGAAAATAACGTTTACATTTCTGGCAAATAAGTAGTTTAAAAAATATCAAAAAATGCTAGTTTCAAGAAAATATGGGGTTCACTTGTATATAATGATTTCACGTACAATGAGCACCCACTTTATGACCATCTTTTGTTGGGGAGGGGGCTCAACGTACAATGAACACAATTTCACGTAAACTAGCATGCCTAACTTTGTAGAAACTAACATTTATTCGGAATCTACTCATATGACGGATTTTTTTTACGTTATTTTCGTTTTCAGCACCCCCCCCCCGAAAACCTTTAAAAGTCGTAATTTTAAGGATTGTTCGAGGGTGGAAAGATTCTTCATATTTACAAAAAAAAAAAAAAAATAAAATAAATAAATAAATAAAAATAAATAAATAAATAAATAAATAAAAAAAAAGAAATAATTCAAGATGTACTTTTACAAAGAGTAAATGCGTATCATTATATAATTTATAATTAAAAGCGTTAAACAATACAAAGTACTATTTTGGGTAATTATTTTTACATTGGGGAAGGGAGGGCTTTTGTAAATATTCTTCCACCTTACGATTGAATAATAAAAAAATTAGCGTGAAATATTAAAATATAACCCGAAAACACTAATTACAAATAGCGCGATACCACTTCCACATTGGGGAGGAGAGGGTCTTTTGTAAATATTCTTCCATCTTATGACTGAATAAAAAATAGCGTGAAAGTTGAATTTAACCTGAAAACACAATTTGTAAATAGTTTTCAGGTTAAATTCATGTTTTACGATACATATATATATATATATATATATATATATGTATATATTATATATATATATATTGTAAGGCTGAAGCACAGATTAGTTAGTAAACACCCTCCCTATGTAAAGAATGGCTTTCAGAATAATAACATTATTATTTCAGCTTTTCGCATGATTACATTTTCAATAATAACGTGATTAAATTTAATTCATTTAAAGTTTAGGGACCAGATTCACCATTGTTATTTAAATAAACTGTTCTGTTTAAAATGTTTACTTTTACACCTTAATTAAAACGGTAACTTTCTTAAATAGCGTTTACATTTATATTTGGTAACGTATAGGTAACTACGGGAATTTTGTTCCCTTTAGGTGACACAGGGTTCGATAGATTTTGCCACCATAACTCCAGTCTTGCCAACTAAAATACCTTGCCTTGAATTTTAATCTGAACCATACTCTGGAAAATACCCTGAACCTTCCAGCAAATTTTGTGACAACCTCACCCCCAGGCGCAAAATTGGGTGTCTATTCTGAAAGCCATTTTTAAGATGAGAAGGTTGGGGTTTGGAAAACGACAAAAACAACAACAGCCGTATTTTAAATTTTTACGCGGGGAAGGGATGCATGCTACCACCGGGCAATGCCGGTTAACGGGTCCTGCTAGTATATTATAATTAGCGGGAAAATGAAACTTGGTATAGGCAAGGTACAATTTTTTTTCTTTACATGTAAACTACTGATAGTGGATTCCTTTTCTGATTTTTTGTTTTAATAAAAAAATTCAGCACATAAATATTTTAGGTAGGATGATAACTACAGGAAGTACGTGAGAGAATGACTAACGGCTCTCCACCACCTACTATTTTCATGGCCTTTTGCTTAATTTGCTTTTATTAGCATCATCATAGTGTTTCACTCCATCTCTAGAACTATCGTCACGTAGTGTCTGAGGCTCTGCCAGGTCTACATCGGAGTATGCCTCGTTTAGGGGACAGTTTGTGAGGATGTCTGCACGTCGGCGGTGCAGGTACACCGAGCGTGTTGTGCAGGTTGTTCCGTGTTTTGGCAACGATTGCTCTGGCCCGATTAAGTGCTACTCATTTTTTTCTGGGGGAGTTTAGAGCCCGCTGGTAGTTTTTCTTTCAGGTGCCGGAAACTTGTCTTTTAGCAATGCTAGCGTTTTTTTTATTTTTTATTTTTTTTAGCAAGTAATTAATTGAAAGTGTAGTGTCTGTTAAGATACGATATTTAATATATTTTGTCTTCTGTCATAGGAGTAGAAACTGTTCTAAATCAATATTGTCCCTTTTTGGTAGCTAATTTTTTCCGCATTAAAAAAAACTCTCCTTTCATGTTGAACTAAATATATATACTATATATATATACTATATATATATACTAAATATATATACTATATATATATATATATATATACTATACTAAACGTAATGACAATAGTATTTTGTTATCATAAAAATGTTAAGAAAAAGTAGAATCAACATTGCATAATAAACGAATTTTTATTTCTTGAATCTCTGAAAGAGCGTGAGTATATTTAGTTGAACGCAGCAACAAATGCCCAGTTTTGACAAGATTCAACTGTAGTATCTGTTCTGATAGCACACTTAATGTTTTCAGTCATCTGTAATTAAAGAAATGCTTAAAAATTGATCAATTTGTATTGTGTGAAACTTTTGGGAAATGAATAATCGGCCTTGTGAGTAAGTCCGGCATCGATAGGAACAGAAAGAGTATAAAATTAAAAATTTATAGAAAATAAAGAAGGAAGGCAATGTTTTGATTTTTTCTACATAAATTAAACTGAAGGAATACAAATTTTGCCGAAGTAAATGTAAAAATTATGTTAAGGTTAGGATTTTAATAAGCAGCCCAGTTTTTATAAGTGGAAAAAGTATTATGAAAAAACAAACAAAAAACGAAACAAAAAAAACTGTCGAATCATTTGTCTTTCTATTATAATTTTGACTGGTATTTAAAAATATGTTTATTGTAAAACGTAAAAGAATTTTGTTTGTGTTATTAAAGTGTAAAGTAAAAATATCGTCAAGATTTGTTTGCTGGTGTTGCACGGGATTGAATATAACAGAATGATTTAAGCTAAATTATCCGTAACATATTTTAAGCGTGATTTTTTGCGTCTACTGTATTTTTAGCAGTGTCAGAAATTTCGTGAAAATAGTGAATAATTCCACCCCATCTTTCCAAGCTTATAACTCCTCGAAAAATGTAATTCAAGCCCTAATTTTTTTTTCAATTAAAGGAGTAAGGACCAAGGTTTTATTAAAAAACAAAAACAAAACAAAACAATGTGTTTTTTTTTTTTTAAAAGGTTTTAAACTTCGGACTTTACAGGTAAATTTCTAAAAAACTGATTTTTTTTTGTTTTAAATTTGAATATATTATTTATTGACCTTTTCTCTTCAATTTGTGATATATAAAACTATTAAACATAAATTAATTAATTACTTTTTAATAGACATTTCAAAATGAGAGGCGTAAATTATTCGACCCCCTATCTTTCTAAGCTTATAACTCCTCGAAAAATGTAATTCAAGCCCTAATTTTTTTTTCAATTAAAGGAGCAAGGACCAAGGTTTCATTAAAAAAAAAAAAAAGACAAAAAGAAAAAATGTGTTCTTATAAAATAAGGTTTTAAACTTCGGACTTTACAGGTAAATTTCTAAAAAACTGATTTTTTTTTGTTTTAAATTTGAATATATTATTTATTGACCTTTTCTCTTCAATTTGTGATATATAAAACTATTAAACATAAATTAATTATTTACTTTTTAAGAGAAAGTTGAAAATGGGGGGGGGGCGTGAAAATGGGGGGGGGGGCGTGAATTTAAAAAAAACGTTTGTCTAAAATATTATATTCGGTTTATTGGAAAGAACATAAAATTTCACATTGACCCTGAAAATATCGTAAAAATAGAATCAATAGAAAAATTTTGATAGATTTTTAAAATTTAAAAATATTGAGTTTAAAAATTGAAAAATATTGAGTTCGGAAAATTCATTACTGTTTTAAAAAAAAATAAAAATAGTTTTATTACTTTTAAAACAACTGTAATAGTTTATTTTGGAAGTATAATCCATAAAGAAAATAAATAACCCACTTTTAACAGAGAAATTACGAGATTTTTATATTGTATTCGCAGTTTCGTGTTAGGGGTGTCAAAAATTCCTACAAAAATTCTGATACTGCTACTGTATTTTAACCTAAAAAATAACCTTCCTTGTAATAAGCTTAAAAATTAGTTCAACAATTCTTTATAAGTTAAAGTTTTTGTATAAGTTAAAAGAATTATATCCAACCAAAAGATCGTTTAATAATGAAAATACAAACCTTGAAAGTGTTTGTTTTGTGTCGCGTTAACAGAGAGATGTAGGATATTTATGTGAAGAGGGGCAAATAATAAACAGTCAGTATGCATTTTGAAAAAATGTAAGCATTTTGAAAAATATAAGCATTTTGAAAAAAATGTCAGCATTTTGAAAAAAATGTCAGCATTTTTAAAAAATGTAAGCATTTTGAAAAATGTAAGCACTTTGAAGAAAATAAGCGTTTTGAAAAATGTACGCATTTTGAAAAATGTAAGCATTTTGAAAAATGTATGTATTTTGAAAAAATGTAAGCATTTTAAAAAATGTACGCATTTTGAAAAATATAAGCATTTTGAAGTATTCTAAACTTTTAAAATATATTTTAATTTCAGAACCGTTTTGGTGAATGATTTCACGCAAAAGTATCATATACAATTCTTAGTAAATCTATGAACTGAAATACTATTCGGCATGTATTAATTTATTCTATGTTTATAATCGTAACGGACGGGTTAAGAATATAACGAACTGTATTTATCCTTCGTATTTGCACATGTATGATTAAACAATATTAGTAAAATTTTATTTGTTGGAGTAGAATCATTGTAAGCCATTTTTTTTAATCAAACAAATAAAAACACTATGTTTGATTGATATTTGGCAATTGTGTTCTCTTATTCTTCAAACAGGGTTGAAGACATCCAACCAGAAAACCGAAAAAGAAACATCTCATTATGATTGAGGAAGCCGTTCGCATTTACGCAATAAAAATATTTTTATCATGTGTAATAACACGCAATAAAAAAATTCAATATTACCATTCGGATCTGAAAATGTGTAGCCAACGAATTCCTGGTGTTTGACTGGAGAATGATTGAAAGTTATGACCGCTTTCTCTAACTATACTTGTTTTTGTGAGAATCAAGTTAAACGAAATGTAGTAAATTACAAAACTGAATAAAAGTGAATGTCAATTTCTGGTAAAAAGCAACTGTTATCAGCGGGAACCCTGATTATAGTAAAATTACATGTATAGTCCTATAATATCGAACTTGAGAGGGGGAAATTAACTTTAGTATATGCATATATATAATAATGATTTTCATTCATCAAATATATTGGTTATCGTCTATCAATAATGGAGATTTGTTATCTGTCTGAAGTTGAAACTCTAATATATTTTTTGAAGCTCAATTCCGTTTACTATTTCAAAATGCCGTATCTCTTTTGTTGCCATGATATCCTTCTGTCAGACATTACCGTCTCTCAATTGTGAAGGAGAAGTAGTATCTTTTCCGTGGTTATGACACCTTCTCCTTTTTGGAAGAATAATTTAGTACCTGTTCCATTGTTATGAGATAACTATTATTTATATTTTCTGTAAATA
>NC_136486.1:85621136-85736136 GCF_053919585.1 Euprymna scolopes
TACTCGTAAGTACCCGATGCCTTTCTAGAAAGAATTCTAATGAGAAATATATCGCGGAAACGAATGTTAAAAATAACATCTGATTCGTTCGAAGTAAATGAATAAATAATGCTCATCAACGACAATCATCATCATCATCATCATCATCATCATCATCATCATCATCATCATCATCATCATCATCATCGATATTACATGTTTTACATGCTGGTATATTTTGGGTGGCTTTTAGAAATTGCCTTAACTAACCTTTCTCTACTAGATCTTTACTTATGTCTCCTCTTATACCCATACTTCTCACTTTCTCCCACGTTTTCTTTGTTTTTCCATTGCCATACTTCAAGCGTTCTACATCTATTCAATCGTCATCATCCATTCCTTCAATGTGGCCAAACGAATGAAGTCTCCTGTTGTGCACACACCTTCCTATACTGTTCAAATTTAATCTTCCTTTTTCCGTTCATACTGCAAAAGTTAACGTGAGGCCAAGAAGACGTGCAAGACGATTACCGACAACCTTAAATCGACCAACTTGCCATTTGTCTACAGGATGTCCGGGATCGCCCCGCCGCAGATTCGTCAAGAGGCAATAGCGAAAGCAGAACAACGACAATCGCCATCGCCTATATAGACATCAAAAGGTGTTGTAACAACTAGTATTCAGCAAGAGTTTTGCCGCAGCCACAGGCCTCGAACGAACAACACCAACGCTCTTTCGCCTGCGTTAGTGGCATGAATTAATAAAAGACGACAGGAACAAGGCTCTTCTAGCACCGAGAAAGATCACTCAACTGGGCTCGAGCAAAGGTTGTCAAAACACAGGTCAACCTGCACAAGTGGTGCTATGTATAGAACGCTAAATGTCTGTAAGTCTGAATGAGATATGTTAAATTAAAATTCATTAAATTAATTATCTAAATTTGAAGATAAACGTTTGGCCGTTTTTGTGGCCTGCTTTTGATTAGTTTCGGATAAGTAAATGCATTTTTTCCCGAAGAGAAAGACTCTTTTTGGAGATATTTTATGAAATATTCATTGTTTTTAATCGTTGTAATGTTTCTGCAGCGCCGACGTATAGATTATCGCACACATCCTCTAAGACTGTCCTCTAATCGAAGCATACTCCGATGCTGACCTGAAAAATGCCTCGGACACTGCGCGACGTTGGATCACGAGATGATGATGACGTCTATGTAATGCTCCACTAAATTTTCATACTTCCAGTCTAGCCGCGGAAGAAAAAGCTTCAAACTATGGCTTTTATTATAATGATGACAAAAAGAAATTTTCTTCAGATCTACTTCTTTATGACCACGCAGAAGCTTGAATATATCCTTACACCTTAACTTTCTTTTCCAAAGTAATGAAACTCATTATTGCCATCATTGCCTGATTATATGACAGATGCCTTAGTTGGCCCATTATTTTTATTACCTTTCGTTGCAAAATACTCGAGATGTGGTCACACTAAGGATTTTTACAACTAAAGTACAGTTTTCTCGCCTGTATTGATCGTTTAATAACATCTAATATTATTTATCTTTTGCAGTTTCTGTTTGATTCATTACAATTGTCACTTGCGATGAATCCAAAATATTTTTCTTCTTCAACCTGTAAAAAAATCAGAGCATTCATAATATATATGTGACGAATATGTAAATATTGCCCATCTAGACAAGAGCTCTGAAAGTAATATTGATCAAGGAATACTTCAAGATTCCAATTACGATATTATTATCAACGTAGTTTGTTAATGACGATCGTGCAAAGGAAACTGAATGATAGCGGCAAGCCTTGCGGAAAATCATAAGTAGCTTGACGTGTGAGAATGAAATCGGTCGAACAATCTGTAAAGATATATGCACACACACACACACAGACACACACACACACACACACACACACACACACACACACACACACACACACACACACACACACACACACACACACACACACGAATAAAAATCCGCTGTTTTTACACATACATATATACTAACATGTATGAATAAAATGCATCCGTTTTATACACACAAAGTTTTCAATGATTTTTTCGTAAAACACGGTATTTAAATATTTTATTATAAACTAGCGGGACCTGTGGAAATTCCACAGCAGTCTCTTCCATATGTAGTATATAGATGTTGGCACTCTGTGGATGTTCAGCGTAAGTGGAAACGCCCGATATTATTGTAGCTCTTTTGTTAAAAATTCAAAAGTGTTTATCTAAGCTAGTAGGGACTCTCAGTGTTGCCCGGTTGTAAAGTACGCTTAAATATGATTTTTAATTCTTGCAGATATATTATTATAGAGTTAATGTTCTATCGATTTTTATATATCATAAAGTAGCGATTTGCAAAAAAAAAATATATATATACATATGACTTGAGTGCATTAGCTTGAATCGAAACCGAAACCAAACTTATAAAAAAGTGTGTATATATATATATATATATATATATATATATATATATATATATATATATATATATATATATATATATATATGTATAACTTTATAATATTATATATGTATATACATGAAATAATAATACTCTTATATACAAATATAATTTTAATTCTTTAAATTCGTACAGTTCGTGGTCTGAAAATTCTTATGTTAATTTAAGACGTTTCTGTAGTTTGTCTTTGATTAGTTTCTGATAAGTAAAATGTATTTTTCCAAGAAAAGAAATATCCTATTTAGATATACTTTATGAAATATTCAATGTGTTTTTTTAATCATCGTAATGGTATATTTTAATTAGAGTTACTGATGAAACACCACTTGGTTATATATATATATATATATATATATATATATATATATATATATATATATATATATACACAGTACTAGCAATAATATTTTGAATTTATATTTACAGTCTTTTTACGGGAATGTTGAGTGCACAGGATAGCTGTTCTATCGATCGCATGATGAGAATCCCAGATTTCAGCTATCTTTTAACTTTCAAGTCAGAACCTCTCAATCTATGCGATCATACTTCGACCGACAATAAAAATAAAATTAGACTCATTATTTACTGTAAGAAATTTAAGAAACCAAACCATACAGTAAAAAACAATGCCTCCCCAAACTTAAAATCGTAATAAGAATCAATGTTATCTATAAGTTCAAATTCTTTTTGGAGTGTAAAACTCCTATAACAACATTCAAACTGATAGTTACATTGGTTACACAACTACTACCCTATCCCACCGCCTCAGAATGCATAAATAGTTTCCGGTGCAATTTTTCCACATCTACATTTTGGCAATGACACACACACACACACACACACACACACACACACACACACACACACACACACACACACACACACACACACACACATCCAAAACTTGCAATCAACAATATCGCCTTTCAAGCCAATAATAATATTTTAAAATGCCTGTGGTAACCGCCATCCTTTTTCCATGTGACCCAAATTTTTCAACCCGCAATTTGTATTGCTGTCTAGGAAGAGTGACCATGTGAGGCTATTAATTTCTCTCCTCCAGCCAGTTTTTTTTCCAGTCTACCGTTTATTTGACGAACTAATTAAGATGATTCGATGAAAAATCGAACATGTTTGTGATACATATAGGATGTATATATTAACATTTTTGATTTTCACGCAAAAAGATAAGAAAAATCGAAAAATAAAAAATGCTATATATCAACTTAAGTATAAATGGACAATAGGAAAAACAGCTTCGAATGCAAGGGAAGCTGAGATAAAATTGATATTCAATACTTAAATATTACAGATATTATAATCAACTCAATGGTCAAACATGTAATGTTACATAAGTTTACACACGCACTTGTTAACATGCAGGGACCCAACACGTGTTAAACTCTGTCGCAAAGGAGACAAGACAATGAATAACTCTGCTTTTTCCAGTTATTTACAAACAATGGCATTTATTTCCACCTCTTTAACGTGAACTTTGGTCTGCTCACACATTCTTTTTATATACAGTTTTTCTTCACTGTGACGTCACTTCGCACACAGCTCAGGATTAGCATACAGCCGCCATACGTGCATCCACGCTCTGTTAAAAACCTACTAATCAAGAAGAGCTACTGTAGAATAGGTTGAGGTAAAACAGATGTACACAATTGTTATTATTCATGCTGTTATAAGTATTAAAAATATTATAAATTTATTATTTATGTGTATTTCTTTTTATCTGTAACTAGCGAGGGGTACCCGGCGTTGCCCAGGTGTTTGGTTTTTTTTTTAAAAAGTAAGTATAAGGATCGAACCCGAACCCTTGAGGCAAAGTTGTAAATTAAAGTGTGAAAAAAAAAGTGCGCTGTTAACCATTGCCTCACCGCGAGATGCTAACGGAAACACGTTTGAATTTATTTGATTAGTTGGATTTAGCAGGTGCCCGTTTTAAATGAGGTCAAGTTTTGACTGCGGGATGGTATTCATTTACTGCTGAACGCTTTTTTTTCACCCGAAGATGTTATAGGAAAAAGAATAACCCACGTGCGGCGAGCGACAAATATTGAATATTTATCTTCCCGAAATCGACCAAATTAAATAGACAGGCGAGCTTCGTTGTTAACTGTGAGATATTACGATTTGTATGTGATATAAAAAGTTTTAAAAAGTTGTGAACCGACCGACCGCTTCTCTGAAAGAAGCCTTTTGTAGACACACAGAAAAAGCGAACACATACACACATTTACGCTTTTATTTATTTGTCTAAACTTATTTCGATTCCTCTCTCTCTCTCTCTCATATATATATATATATATATATATATATATATATATATATATATATATATATATATATATATATATATATATATCAGACCCTTATGTTGCTTGCTTGTTTTTCAGTTACGTAAATTTAAATCTGAAATCAACATCGAATTTCTGGCTCATTCATATATTTTTTTAAAGTCAAAGAATTTTAACTTGGCACCTATGCATATGAATGTACATGTTCCTTTTTTGTTGCTTGATTATGACTCTTTAGTAGCATAATGGATTGTACAAATACTTGTAGAAACACGGACTCAGACCAGGATGCAATAAACAAAAAGCAAATTCAGAGAAAATTCTTCTTTTTCTTACAATTATTATTGCTTGTTCGACAAAAAACAATGACTGCATTTAAAGTAGACAGACTCGCGTTTCTATTACTCTTCTGGCTACATCGTTTCTGAAATGAAAAGTGTGGAAAACTCCCACGGCCAACACTTGTCCAATGCATAATTCATAAAGTCTTGCGCGATACTCCTTTTATTTTTAGTCCGAAAAATGTTGATCAACATGATTGCAAATGTAATTATCTATTTTTCTTTTTGAAATTAGAACTGATATCCTCCAAGAAAATAACATGCTCTTTCGACAGGATGTTTTAGTTAGCTATATGTTCGACTATATTTGAATCACGGAAAATATGGTTACAAATTAATCATAAATTTATTATTATACTAAATTTGTGTTAATCAATGTATGTTTCATTGTGGCAATTGTCTGTATATTTGAATCACACAAAATATATGCTAAACTATCAGTTTTGTGATTGAGTTATGTTAAAAAAAAATCCATTTAATTGTTCTAAATAATTGTAATTCGCAAATAACCACGTGACACATCTATTCTTAACTTTCTATTAATAACGTTCACATTCTAGCAATGTATGTTATGTGACCCTAGCTCTTATTCTATACACACGAGGAAAGGTAAAAGATGACGAAAAGTTTTATCAAGATCCAGGAAAGTGACAGTGGTTAAGTGGTTAACAACATGAACTGACGTCGTGGGTGTCTCAAGTTCGAATTCAGTTCATTCCACAAAAAATCACTTCCAATTAGAATATTGACAACTTTGACGTGGTTCTCGTAAGTACTTGATGTTTTTCTAGAACGATTTCTGACTATAAAAATATCAGGAAAACCAATGCAAATAATAGAATATTCGGATTCATGCGATATGTTAATTATGATGAAGAGTCAGGTGCGTCCGATTTTTGTAAAATTTTTACAATAGCTATTGGACATCAATTAGTAAGTATTCTCTAAAAAATCAGTTGTTTTTGTGTTGAGTATTTTAAATGTTTTAGAAGCAATTATGTGGAAATGTACTCTAAAGGTAGGAGGTGGCCATGGTCAAGTGGTTAACGACACTGATTGACGATCTTAGTGTTACAAATTCGGATTCAATTCGTTCCATAAAAAACCACTTTCACTGGCGATACCAAGAATACAAATTACTTAAGACTTCTTCTACCCGATCATGGCTGATAGAACGAGACCATGCTACCTCCGCTGATTGAATAAAACATCTCTTTCACATTCCGTGCAGATTCCTGAATTCGACAAGATACATCTGAAGAAGGCCAGGGCTTACATTGAAAGAAACATTGTGAAAATAACATTCACGATAAGGAAAATATTCTAAATAATCCAGATAATATCAAAACAACACATGAAAGGCAATCATCAGAATTTGGCAGATCAAATCAGAATCCAATAGAACATTCAGAGAAGTAATCACATGAACTAATAATAATAGAATAAAGAATATAATTGTGTTCTTCCACCACTATTATTCGGAATTTTGTTGGTATTCTACTTCAAATTACTTTAAACATTAATCTCAATTGCACATCTGTTATATATCATTTTAATATTAGTAAAAATATACGTTCTCCGGTCATATATTTTTGCTAACCTGGAAAAATGTAATTCTTACAAGGATGATCTAATGACAAAAGAGCACATACTATACAACTCCAAAAAATAAAGTAATGCTTGGCGAATGGTCTCGTGACAATTGAACAGATTACCATCCCCAAAAGGGCAGGTAATACCTGGGGGAAGGTATGATCATGGAACAGACATTACACTACGTCTTCCTCAAAATAAGTTAATGCTTTGGACAGATACTACACTACCCATCCCCCAAAAGATGATGTATAGAAGGATTGTCTCATGACAACCAGACAGATATTACACTACCTTTTGCATAAATTAAGCATTGAAAAATAGTACATTAATCTGGGATAGTATAATAAACTGAATTAAGCATTAAAAGATAGTGTAATAGCACAATATTAATTGGAGTAATTGTATATAGGTTATACATCAGACAGGCAGATACGTAATCTCCATTAGTAATAGATATCTATAAGCTAATATTAATGTATTAACAGGTATTATGCAGGAGCAGCTATTTTTATGTGATATAGTTACATCGATTTTCAGTCGATAGTTGAATAAAGCTGATGGCAACATTTAATGGTACTAATGCTAAGATTATTTCCATACACCCCTCCCAAACCGTCTCAACCATCGATTGTCGTGACTAACAACATCCTGCTTGAGAGCCTATCCTTCAAATTCCTCAGTTTAACATTCAGACAATATGAACTGAAACAAATACATTGAGAACATTGCCAAGACTGTTGCAAATAAGATAGGTTGCCTATACCGTGCTCGAAAATCACTCACACCATAGATATCCTAATTTTTTATAAAGCCACAATTTGCTCATGCATAGAGTATTGTTGCCACATCTGGGCTGATGCATTCACCACCAGTCTCTTATTCTGATACAGGGTCTTAGAAAGCATCTATAATCTAATAGGTTCCATAATATTGGCTAAGTTCCAATATCTGTCCCATCGCCCATGTGCTTGTTTTGCAAATCTTTAGTGGAATGTGCTCTAATGAACTCCCTTCGACGTACATACTTCCGACTAACGCTTCAAACAGCAAAATCCCACTCGTTCACCGTTCAAGTCCAAGTATTCTACTCTAATAATGTCTTTCCTTTAACTTTAGAATTTTCTCCCTTTGTGATATGTTATCTTGCCTTATATATACATATAACCGTGTCTATATAATCGTGTCTATATAACTGTGTCTACGTCGTCTTGCTCTAACGTGTGTGTGTGTGTGTGTGTGTGTGTGTGTGTGTGTGGTGTGTATTCTAATGGCCTTATTTTTAAATCGTCTCGTGTGATGTTTCAGGTTTGCACGCGTGCATCTTCCCCATCACGTTATTTACAAGTCTTATATACAGTTTATATACGTTTATACAGTAGGGTGTGAATACACGTAGTCGAGCTCCTTTTAAGGACCCTCATGGTGTATCTACCTTAGTAGGTGTATACTGTGCGCACACGCGCGTGTGCATATATACGCGTTAAAATTCACCATACCTTTTTTTCTGTTATCTTGGTTTTCTGGGATGCGGTTCTTCCCTTCACTGGTCGATGAGCTGTAAAAGGTATATAAGACGAAAACACGACGTCGATTTTCTCGAAAGGATCACTTTATTTCGTCTACAAGTAAACCGAGGAACCCCTGGGATTGTTTACTTAAGCGTTTTTACGTTTCCGTCGACGCATCTTGCCTCTGATTCTTCTGGTCTCAAAATTGACTCAAGTCCGACTGTCTTACCAAACTTCGTTTCAAATCGACTGTCTACTCTTGTTCTTCTATGACAAATCCCCGTGTGCGTTTCTATTTATATGGGTGCATGCGTAAGGGTAGTACAGACTCATTTTTTAGCACGCACGTGCAGGCTTTGTCAATGGAAGTCACTGAGTCGGTAACCTTTTGACCTTTCTGCATCTACCCGACACAAGTAAGCTGGGTTCCTCAGTATCGCGTTAACCTCGTTACTGACACACAACACTTTTCCTGTTTGCCTAACTGTACTAACTTGCAGAAGGTTAAATATAAAGCGAACAGACATCTCGCTGTTCAACTCCCCAAAGACCCTGGTTTGACACGATGTTTGAAGTGGCAATTTACTTTGGCGTGAAAAAGTATAAAAAAGAAAAAAAAATGAGATGTAGATATGTATGTTATGTAGGCTATGCAACAGTATAGCCGAAACTTTTATGTAAACACTTGCACCGGATATTGCGCATCTTGCTATGTGTTTATGGGACTAAACTATCTCACGGTGGAAGAAAGCATCCATATATTTTGATTTTCTCTGAGAGAACGTTTAAAAGCTAAGATGGCTTCATATCTTATATGCTCCGGCCACTTTTAAATGCCTTCGAAAGCAGGGCTATATATATTTAAGAACGAATAAGAGATTTCGTTGGAACTGCTTTTAAAGTATCTTATGGATAAAAGTGTTATCCTTTATACCAAAGTTCTTGATCACATATTATCTGCCTTGTATTGACGACAGATTCATGAAACCAATCTTTGCGGTTCTGGTCACTTACTTCAAAGAGATGATTCTCGCATCTCCAGACAATTGTCTCGATTTCAATTTGCATGGACTACATTTGACAGTTAAGATGGTTCCTGAATTTTTTCTTGTTTTTTTTTCTGTTTCTTTTTGTTTGAAAACTTCATTTCCCATAGCTCGTATTAATGATGAAAAGATAAATATTTATTCATTTTAAAACTACCAATAGATTTCTAATACAAATGTATGTTTACGCCTACAAAAATATATGAACATATATAAGTTTTGTGGTAATTTGACCTCTTGTAACACGAAACAGACAACTTTATATTTAGAATTTTAAAAGAATCGGAATCGGTAATCATATCGAAACCGAGAAAATACTAGAATTGTTACATTACTAAAATATATAAGTATGACAGTTAAGCTACACAAAAGCTCAGGGAATCATTAAGTTGACGGTTCCCCACGGAGATGAAATACAGACGCCTCTGTTTAACTGAATTACCATAAATATATTTTCAGTTAAAGTAAAATCTATACACAAAATACTACTAATATTACATGTATGTATGCATATATATATATATATATATATATATATATATATATATATTTATATTTATATTTATATTTATGTATATTTATATTTATATTTATTTATATGTATATTATATATATTTTGTTTTTAAAGTATAATTATCTACTGACACGTGTTTCGTCGTCTAGGACTCATCAGAGTGGCTGAACCTAGCTAGATTCAGCCACTTTGATGAGTCCTAGACGACGAAACACGCGTCAGTGGATAATTGTACTTTATTCAGCCATTCTGATGAGTCCATATGAGGGTACCAAATTGGTTAAAGGGAAAATTATTCTCAACTCGCAACTTTCGTAAATAATTGAATTCATTCAATATGTATCGCAAAAAAACAAACAAATAATATCATTTATATATATATATATATATATATATTTATATTTATATACTTATTCATATTTATATATATATATTTCATATATTTATATCTCTATATATTTATATTTATATATATTTATATTTTTATATATATATTTTATATATTTATATATATATATCTATATATATATCTCTATATATTCATATATATATTATATATATATATTTATATATATACACACACACACATATATATATTTTATATTTATATATTTTATATACACTTATATATATATATATATATATTATTTATATATATATATTTATATGTATATACAAGCCCGGGTGTTTGTAGGTGGGTGTTGATAAAAAAAAATGCAGGCTTGAACCCGTATCGCGAAATGGAAGTGAAGGTGTATGTAAGTGTGTTGGTTGAGCAAAAAAAAAAAAAAAAAAAAAAAATTGCGAGTGAAAAAAAAATAAGAGTAGTAATCAGGCTCGAACCCGTATTACGCCAGTGGAAAAAGAGAAGAAATAAAAACAAAACAAAAAACAACAAACAAACTGTCTTACTGATTTCTTCACCGTGGTTGTGACTTCACAGGCGGCCGAAATAACGCCTTTTATTCGACATCGTGGAAGCGAGGGTTGAATGACTTGCAAAAAATGTCAGCGGATAAAACCGACCTTCCATGTATAAAAAATGCCCAGTTGAAGGTGAAGACATTAATGTTTTTGGCCAATCCTTCGATATATGTTGTCCGAAGGGTCAAGCTTCAAAATGATTCCAAACTCGTGAAAATCCATCGCCTCTGTCGAAAGTTTTAGCAGACATACAAACATATATACATACATACTTTTCAACAGATTTTTGCCCTTTATATTATAAATGCACACACACAAGATTTACCGTTGAATTCTACAAAATAAAGCCATCTTCTTATCAGATTACCATCAATACTGCACCCCTAACTATCGATTTTCCCATTTCAGTCACTCAATGTTGTCGCTTATGCGAAGGACCTTGATACGGTTGTGAAAAACTCTTTCAAACCAACGAGTCATTGTATCTAGATGGCGAACCTAAGAGATCAAATAATAAAAACAGACACTTTTATTTCCTTATACATCTCTGGTACGTATGCCAGCCAAGCAAAAAAAAAAAAAAAATCGTTATCTATAGAAACATATCGTACATCTGTTCAATCGTTTGCAACAAGGATGGTAAGGAAACTCTCCACAATTACCTTCAGAAAACGACTCCAAAATCTAAATCTATTCTTGCTTGAACAGCAAAATGTGCGATGAGACTTTATTTTGGCATACAATATCATCAACGGGCACGTAAATTTCCATTTCGTGGAGCTTTTCGTTCTAGCATTAATTCGTGATCTCCGCGGCTGAACAAGATGCATCAGTAGAAAAACTGCAACATTCCTGTTCGTGTTTCTACTCTTATTGAGTGCACCAATAGATTCTGGAACATTTCCATTTTCTTTCTCGGTAAATTTGGAAGTACGTTCACTTTTATTTTATACATAAAAAAAAACACATGAAAAAAAGAAGTTTAAAAGTAATCACGGTTAAACATTATATTTTGAAAGAATCTTGTTATATTTTGTTAAATTAAAAAAAAGTTTAATTTTGAACGTAGAAACAGGTTAAAAACTGAAGCAATTTGAATTCATACTGTGTGTATGCAAACCATATATCAATATCTAATGAAAATATTACTCTATGGTATCGCGTAGTATATTTGACTGGTTTGTAGAAAGAGCATTTTAAACCATTTTAAGTTATTTATGCTTATTGTTATTACTTAAACATATCACCCATGATTAAATAACTTTTATTTAAGATTATTAATGCATAATTTATATTTTTATACAATATTCTCCCCCCAATATTGACCGAAGAATGACCCTCCTTAGTCAAATGAGTCATATTTCATCATGATAAAAGCACTACCTTCCAAAGATGTTGAAAAATCTTGAGTTTATTCCCTCGGGTTATCATTTATTTGATGATTACAAAACTATTTAGATCGATATGATATTAAATATGAGTTATAGTCATATCTCACATTTAAAGCTAAATAATTGTATAAGCGAAGCATTTATAAGGTTGGAATCAAGTTATGAAAAGTAAAGGTTGTTCTTATGAATAAAGATTTCCGAACATACACAGTTTTAAATTTTCAAGATGAATTCTTAAATTAGCAAAATCTTTGCATGACGCTAATGATATATACTTATATATAAAAGGCACTTTATGTGTGTCTGTGTGTGTAAATTTGCTCCTTATGGAATTTTTTAAATTTCACACGGATGGACTTCATGTGCTGGAGAGTGTCCTTAGATAGTTTTTTTTGTATCAGAATAGCTCCGATAAACATCGACAATCGATAACCGAAGAAATCCGATGAAAGAATGGAACAGTCCGTTTTTGATGAAAGTTAACATCCTTATACAGCATTATATCACAAGTGCAATTGAGAAGTTTTATACTCTCACAAGCAGAAGAATTTAGCAAATAAAATCAACAGTAAATTCTTTGATAAGACAGGAACCCGTTCGAAATAAATGTTTCTATTTAGATCACAATTAATCCATGATACTTAATTATTGCTTTTAAACTTTAATTCAAGCCATTATATATAAAAATAATTTTATCAAATCAACAGCAGGTTCTCTACAGTGCAATATAAACTACAATGTATTGTAAACTAAGTAACTGCGTGTAAGTATGCGAAACTTCCTCTCATTGCACATTAGTGGATCCTAAGAGCACGCAATCAATCAATTTGATTTTAAAATGGGTGATTCACCGATTTCGATGACAATAGAAGTATGGAAGTGTGGAACATTCGTTGATTCCCATAGGATTTCTTGCAATGTTTGTCTTCTCATCCTAATATATATATATATATATATATATATATATATATATATATATATATATATATATAACTCAAATGACCTTGTAACGAGTGATGTAACCCACTTTCTGGTTTACGACATCCGGTTGCGCATGCGCGAATAAACATTAATCCATAACAACGTAAACAATGAACAAAAATCGCTTCTTTTGCAGATTTTGACCTGCGCACTGAAATATTAACGTTATTATTTAGGAATTATGGGAAGGGTGAGGATGTTTTACAACTATTCTGTATTACAACTATACTGTCGCAATTTTCTTACAAATAAATCAACTTTGACCCGTTGACAACGTATTGTTTTACTGTGTACGTATTCAGCGCCCCAATTGTTTTTTTTCGCGTTTAAATGATCTAAATAAACAATTGTTAACACTTTCTGCTTTTTTTACATCGTTCATTTCCGTATTACGTTTAAGTTATTTTAACGCAATTTTCTTACAAATAAATCTACTTTAATCTTTGACAACCATAAGAACATTTTACATGTACGTTTTCAGCGTCCCAATTGTTTTTTTTTTCGCGTTTAAATTAAGCGATATATCAAAATTTGAATAGTGCACATTTACCTATAAGTATGGAAAACCACGTATAAATCAATGGCTGTAAGTTTTTTTTTCAAAAATAAACAATTATAAACATAACGACTCATAGAAATCTGTCTATATTCTTTTCTCATTTTAATATACTTTCATAGAAATGTTTCTGTTATGTCACAAAAAACTATTTTTCTTTACGTCACAAGTGTCACGCTCATACATTAATTCCATAGGTAATATAACATACTGACTCAAAGGGTCACGGGTAGTCTAATATATATATATATATATATATATATATATATATATATATATATATATATATATATATATATATTATGTCAGGTATTCACAGAAAATGTTATGAGGAGATATATTGTGTATCAAATTTCCGTATTTACTTTAACAATGCTCAATACATGAGTAGAGCTAGGTAGTAAATTATAAAGCTACACATAATCTTTCACGTTTCATTCCCGTAGGGAATCGCCAGGCTACTATTAGCTACACTGAAGAGGTTTGATACACCGAAACATATATATATATATATATATATATATATATATATATATATTAGTTATTCTGTTATTCATTTGAACTCTCACTACTTTAAATGAATCCCCTTGATGTTCTATTATCGCCTTTACTTTTGTCGTCTTCACACGAAGCAGAGCGACAAAAATGTAGTTTAACATCTAATGCCGAAGAAGTGTCAAAATGAAAAAAACAAAAGAAAAATGTTAATTATACTTGTTTCAACAAAGTCTAAAGTGATCTGCTTTTCCCAAGCAACTATAAATTGAGTTTTAAAAATCAGAAAAAATAGAGAGAGAGAGAGAGAGAGAGAGAGATGAAGAGAGAGACCGAGATTGTAGAGAAAGTGTATACGTGTGTGTGTGCATTTAGAGACTGAGTGCTGATTTGGCGCTATGGAAGACAATAAGGTTAGAAAACGAGGCGCCTCTTATCCCTCTCCTTTCCTTTTATCCTCCACCTCCTAACCTTCTTTTTCTCAAATTATGTTCAATCTTTAAGCTTTTTTCTTTTTCTCCTTCGACGCATTTGTCTGTACGTAGTTTGTAACACGAACGCACACACAGGCGCATCTTATTTAAAGTGTTTATTCTAGTCTTTCCATTTTTAGATGATTAACTGATGAAGTTAATTAAAAAAAATGTTGCTTGAAGATTTAAAGGAATGTAATTAGAAAAACAATAAAAAGACATTTTCTCTCATATTCTTTGTCTGGCAATCAGACTTCCTCAAACGTTTATTGACAGTTAAAATTTCGAAATGTGCAATTGTAATATTAATATTCATTTTAAAGATAAAAGTTAATTAAACATTTGATTTTGAAATGACATACACTTTTTCTACCTTTTTCTCTTCTAATTTATCGAAATATCTGCTTGTATTTAACTTCTATAATGAACTTCCACATGAATGTTTATAGTGACCTTCCACATGAATGTTTATAGTAACCTTCCACATAAATGTTTATAATAAACTTCCATATGAATGTTCATGAACTTCCACGTGAATATTTATTAATGGAAATGTTTTTAACTTTCATATTCAAGTTTATAGTCATTTTTCACATAGATCTTTGAGATAATGTGCCGTTCCCCTATGGAGGATTGATTAAGGGAAAAGCTGGTCATTATTAACATCAACTTTCCGAAAAAAAAGAAAACAAAATACTTGTTTAAACCGAAATAATGATGCTATCTAATTTTCAAGTGTTGCTATAAAAATGACAAAAAACAACACGTGTCAAAACAGACGAACGACCGCTGTTAACAATAACGAAAAATTAAAAAAATAAAAGATAGCGAATTACTGCTACGTGTCATCTATACAACAATACTTCAGTTGCTATGAACCGCCATTCAGATTATCTGCTAGAAACAACAGTTGCTTCAATTTAGTGCCGCATAGATACACAACCGTCATGTTTTCATATTCTCCAAATCTTCAGTTTTTAGTTGATTCCCATAAAAACAGACCTATTAGATGCAAAAATGTAAAGTGGCCGACCGAATGTCTCTCGTTGCATTATTTACTATAACGTGTAGAGGAATGCACTAGTTATTTCCCAGGATAACTCTTTTATTCTAATAATGCTGTGTGGTGGCAAAAGAGTATAAAGTGCCGTATTTTTAGTTATTGTTATGATTCGAATGAGGTTTGAATCTATGCCTTAGGGTCCATGAACAAAGACTTTAACCATTATACTAGGAAATGGGCCAGCTGAGTATAAAGGGTGCTGTATATACGTTCATATTTGTTTGGAGTAAATATTTTACTCATTTTAATGAATAAGGAGATTAATTTCTTGAAAACAAAACACAAAACAAACAAAATGCAGAATAAGATTGTTAACAGGAAACTAATTTTTCCATCTTATATAAATGGAGATTTTGTTTGTCTCTTCTTCAGCCAAATATAATTGTTTAAATGCAATAAAACATTACGGGATTTGTACCATTTAGAAATATTTGAAGTTTAGAAATGAATATATTAAATAATACATTTACAACAATTAAAGACGCTTGAGACACCGCGTACAAAATTTAATTATCGTTAAAATTAATAAAAAATCAACATAATTTAAAAGTGATAAAAATAGCGTGTAATTTCAACTGGAACATAGTGGAGTAACTGTACCTGCGCCCGTCCATAAACCCCGTGGTTGGAGGTTCTAACACAAGAATAGTCAGCACGCTGAAGAGCCATGGATACAGCCAAATATGTGTGGATAGTTAACTGTTTCATATATAAATGCTGTATCTATTTATTTGTTTACGCCAAAAAAATGTTGATCATTTGGATCTAAGAGAATCTATTGGCTTTCCCCGATCTCATATGAGGAGACGCTGTATACTGAATTTAAGCATCGCTAAAATTAACAAAAATCAACACACACACACATGTATTCCAACTAAAGATAGTAAAAGTAAAAACCATTGAATTTAACGAGATTGTTGATAGTGTTAAAAAAAATGAGCAGAATATTATTTTATTCAATTTAGGTAAACAAAATTACCATATATCGCTACAATAAAATTACCGTTTCAATCTAAAAAGATTTCATCGGACGAGAGAAACCTCTGTTTTTCTTAAAGACCAGTCTTTAATATTTATTAATGATCATTCCAATGATCAGATCTTAATTCATTTTTCATTTTAAAATCCGAAAAAAAATCGGTGCAGTTTACGATAGCTCCACGTATATATAAACATAAACGTTGTTAACTTTTCGAACTTTCTGAATTTTTTTTATCATTTTATTTTTTGAGTACATGAGTCACTTTACAGTCCTGATAAAGTATGTTAACATAAAAATGTAAGTTGATCTGTGTAGACTCTTCCTAATGTATATATATATATATATATATATATATATATATATATATATGTGTGTGTGTGTGTGTGTATGTGTGTGTGTGTGTGTGAGGAACAGACAGACAGACAGATCGCTCTTATATGGGTGGAGCGTTCTGATAAAGGAAATGATTGTATTCATTTAAGCCTAAAACAAAATTCTTCCGCAACTTAAACTCATTTATGTTACTGACATCGTAAAAAGTAAACATAATAATAATAATAATAATAATAATAATAATAATAATAATAATAATAATAAAATGCTTCTAATTTATGTATATTTATTCCATTTATAAGCAGCAGGCATGTTAGATAACAGAGAACTATCATTGTATGTAGTGACTAATATCTGGAGTTCGATTCTCGTGGTTGGAGCATTAAATATACAATAGCACAAATTTTATGCTTAGTGAGACACTTCACGTATTCAAATAAAATGTAAAACGAGCATATTTCATTATTCATAAATTGCTAAAATGATGATGATGATGATGATGATGATGATGATGATGAAATTAACGCCACCAGACCTTATGATAATTTCTATTAGCGCTGTTAATCCCTATTGGTTCACTTTGATAGAGTATACTTTGACTTGCATAGTGATAAGCATAGTAATTCTAAGGCATGCTTACATGCAATTAATTTAAACTAATTTCTTTATAAAAAGCTTTGTGTAAGACTTAAAATCATGCAAACATTAATTAGGAACAAAACGAACGTGTTATTTTCCTTATTCTGTCGCGAAAGGTTTCAATTCGCGTCAAAATATTTGACGTTTTTTAAGCTATCCTTCTCATCCATTTAATGAAATAACAAAGGAATTAAATTTATATCCACGGGGTGAAAGTGACTACGGTAGGCACGTGCCATCGATTTTTTGCTCGGTGCCTGTATCTTAAGGAACCATCAGAGTTATTGATTCGGTGTCAAGATATGGATCACATTTTTGTTTTCTTTTTTGTTTATTAAATAATGATTTTCTCAGAAGGAAATCCAGCTTCTGTTTGAACACTAATTCTAAATTAAAAAATAAAAACGAATTATGGTAATTCTAATTAATGTTCATTCGAACTTTCATTTTTTTTTATTTTGCAATAAAAGACATTTCTCCTTGGGCGTTCTGTAATGTTTTGAAAGGAGGAACGAGAACTTTTTTCACTTGTAGAAAGTTGAAGAATTAACTTATTCGAATAAAAATATCAAACATAAAATTTTTGTAGAACTTAAAAAAAAGAACTCTGTTCACTTAGTATTTAAAACATTTAAACAAAATAAATAAATCTGTAATATAATAATGAACATTACTTGAAGACAGCACAGATATTTTAGAGGAAAAATCTTACATGTGCGAATTTGTGTTTGTGTGTAATCTTCCTTTCGTTGTCTTCGTTCGAATTCAGAGATTGCTTTTGACACTGACCGTAGTGCCAATTATGTGGTCTCGGTCACTGCTGCAACAAATGGATATTTCTTCCAAATAAAATTACGCAGACTCAAATGAAAACAAATAACGATGATTAGTTGTGAGTCATTACAATGATGCTTGGTTTTTCTACTGAACGAAGCTATGCAGGGAACCATTTCTGCGGTAAATTGTTCCATGTGTGGGAATTCTTGGAAGGAAACTTTGTTCATAGAAAGTTTCATTTCAATTTAAGTAAACAGGGCAATAAAGTAGAGTTCTTTGGTATGTTGGCATGCAACGAGAGCTTGCTACAAAAATTATCAGGGAAGGGGGTATGAGAGCTTGAAGACCATTCGAGCACTTGCCGTGGGAATATCGGTTGAGTAAAGAAAGACCAAGTTTGGTTCAATAAATCAATGTTTTGTGTTATTCGTTTTAAATTTGATTCCATCATTTTGATTTGCATAAGAAATAGTTTTACTTATATAAGAAAATAACAAAATGATAACTTTCTAACTTTTATTAACTTGTATTGTTTAATTTGGAGTTAGTCTTTGGTTATTAGAAATAATTCAAATATCGTTTTTGTGTTAGCACTATTACGATTGCGATATATAAAAAAGACTAATTTTACAAAAGAATATCTAACGTCATGCGTATGATGACGCCATCCATGTTTTAGAATTCGTTTTTATTTTTATTGTAATTTTTTAAATTTAATTTTAATCACTGTGTCTCCACAACAGTGTCATGCATTGCAGATCAAAAACATGAATAAAGCAGCCGTAATAAGATTACTATTACCACCACAGAAAATCACATTCTATTTTCTTTATATACAAGTTTGATTTTAATTTTTCTATTTTTAAAAGATGAATCGGTATTTATGATAAAATTATTATTATTATTATTATTATTATTATTATTATTATTATTATTATTATTATTATTATTAACAACAACAAAATTAATAGCGTGTATACTGATGAAATCGTACATTTTCATCCGGATAGGAATAGAAGTAGTCGTTTTATTGTACGAAACAAAAGCAGATATTCCTAGGGTCGGGTATTCAGTTTGCATTATTTAAATTCTCTTTTAATCTTTAGATCATAAACAAGTAGGCAATCGAAAGATATATATATATATATATATATATATATATATATATATATATATATATATATATATATATATATATTATGCATAGATCATCGTATAACGATTAGATCACTGCCTGACTGACGTAAAGAACATTTAAAATTAAAATATTTAAATTCAACCTTATTTCACGCGGTTAATGGTGACCGAATGGATACGGGCTTTGCTAATCGAGCCAGAGATGGGTCGTGTTGCCGATTCGAATCGTTCGACTGGTGTTAATCGTGACACCCTGCACTGAAGATTCCCGAAAGGATGAAACACTAGTGTCTGTAGGTATTAAAAAAAATAATTATATATATATATATATATATATATATATATATATATATGATAAATTTATTCATATGAACAGTATTGATTACATATGTGCATATATGTTCCAGCTGCGATTTATTTCGAAATATATTTTCTCGGGTCACAAGTCTCAACTCTTAAAATTCTTGGCTTGAGGAAAGTAGATTTCAAAAGAAATCGCAGCTGAAACATATAGCAGTTATATAGCCAATAATGTTTGTATAAAGAAAGATCTTTATACTATAATACAGCTCTACTTTTATAGAGCACTAGTTTATAAACTCTGGAGTTTCCTTGCAATAACATCTAGGAAACCACAGCAATACAATAATATCAGATTGATTAGAAAGTTCTTGCAGTTTTTAGCTTTTAAATTCAGATGAATATATTTCGGCTCAAACAAATATTTTTGGATCGAAATAAGCACCATCAGAATCCACACGCTTTTGCCAACGTAAAACATGTGTATTTATGTCAGTAACGTAAAAATCTTGCATTCTGGTGGCGATGAAGTCGCTGAAGGCATTTTTGATATTGCTTAGGTTTTTGAAGCGTTTGTCTCGCAGAAAGTTGTCGAGATGCTTGAAAAAGTAGTAGTCGGTACGTGAGAGGTCTGGAAAGTATGGCAGATGAGGCAGAGTTTAGTAGCCCAATACGTTTAACTTCTGCAGGGTCGATTTAGCAACGTGCGGCCGGGCATGTCGTGAAGGAGAATTGGGCCTTCTCTATTGACTAATGCTGAGTGTTGTTTTTGAAATTTCTGATGTATTTCATCCATTTATTAACAATACTTTTTCACCGTATGGTTTTGTTTGCATTAAAAAAAAACTGTAATGGATGAGACCGGTCGCAACCAAACACTCAACATGACCTTCTTTTGATGCAACTCTGACTTTAGGAAGTGTCTTAAAGTCTAAGCATTGTTGTCGTAAAGAACTCACTTTCCATCGCAAGTCACAACCCGGTCGAGAAACGGATCGTTCTTGTTGCGTAAAAGGAAAGAAGATGACACTTCATAACTGCGTTTCTTTTGGTTGTCGTTCAATTCGTGAGGCACTTATTTATTCAAGTTTTTTGTCTTTTCTATCTCTGTCAAGTTGTTGGAAATCGTCGTATACGTTACAGCTAATTAAGAAGCAAGTTTTCGAACAGCTGTGCATGGATTAGCTATTTCAGCAGCTTTTCGGCCTAGCTTGCATTGAAATAAGAAAATTTTGCAGATTTGCTTTTTTTTTCCATATTGTATTCAACGTTTTGAAAAGAAAACATAATTGTTTTAAAACGATCGTAATTTAAACCATTAAATAGAGCGCTCTTTAAAATGATACCGTACTTTTTGGGGTAATTGCGCCAAATCCGGGTGTAATTGCCCCAACTAAATAAACGTGTTCTTTATATGTATGGTTGCCTAAAGATCACTTTTCTCTTTTTGGCGCAATTGCCCCAAGGTACGGCATATAAAGTAAAGGTATTATAACGATAACTTATTTGAAAATACATCATTTGAAATCAAAATTAAAAATTCCGCAAGAACTTTCTTGTCAACCATATATATATATATATATATATATATTCCACAATCCAACACAACAGAGCAAGCTAAACAAACAATGTAAGCCAAACAAACTGTAAGAATAAGTTACTTTGGTTTTTCGGTATTACATAGGGTTTGAAACCCGAGACACTTGTACGCGAGGAGAGAACCCTGCCACCCGAGCCACAACATTACAGACGATAAAATCTATTAGCTAACACAGATCATGCAAACTACAATAAATCATCTAACTGTAAAGAAATCAGGCTGATGTCACGCAAATTAGGTCGATGCTATCAACAGAAACCAGCGAGTAAATTGAATATTAATTGAATGTTCAGAATTCATCTTATTTCGAAGGCTTTCAAATATGATAAAATATTATTAACGTTACTATTAAACACACCAGGAACCAGTTTAGAAAATATAATTATTTCTTTTTACTGATTCATTTATCAAAACAATGTTTATTAAATAAAATTCATATTTATTTATTTAAAATATTACTTTCAAATTAAAACAGGAATTAAAACAAAAAATTAAAATTAAAAATTAAATTTAAAAATTAAAACAGGAGCATATGTATTAGATATGGCAATATCTTCAGGTTAAATATTTGGAGACACATTCGCATTGTGAATTTAACTTAATTTTATTTAAATATAATGATTATTTAATAAGATTTCCCTATTTTTATTGCTTTCGTCTACGAATTCATTTGCAATGTCTTCTTGCGCGAATACATATATATTTATATACTGGATGGAGTATTAAAAGAAGATAGATTATGTCAACATTTGTTTTACTCGTTTTTTTTTTTTTTTTTACCGGAAACAAAGCATATGCTACTTGGCGTAATGGGTTTCTATTTGAGATCGTGTTTAACAGGGGACTGTGGGATGTTGAACAACGAGATGTCTTTTCACTGTATGTTTAAATTTCTGCAGGTTAGTAGAGTCAGGGGAGCGGGAAAAGAAAGGGAATTCTAAAGTCTAGCCCTTTGAGTAAGGACAATATTAGAATAGAACGCTTTTCGGTACCTAGATACCTCAGCAGAGAATGAGGTGAGATTTTGGGAGTTGCCAGATTAGTCGAGAGTATGTACGTCGAAGAGGCACAAGTGCTATGAGTTCATCAAGGCACATTTCATTAAATCACTTGCAAAACAGGCGCAGGGATTCAACATTGTAACGATGGGACAGAGGTTAGCGCTTGACTGATAGTGCAGAACCTATTAGATTTTAGACTCTTTTGGATTCTGACAAAGAGTGAGAGACTGGTAGTTGATGTGCTAGCCCAGATGTGACAACAATACTCCATGCATGGGCGAATTGTGGCTTTGTAAAATATTGAACGCCCTCTGGTGTAAGCAATTTTAGTACGATAGAGGGCGCTACCCAGTGTAATGAAAATGACGAATTATTCTAAATTAAAATTTTAAAATAAGATTATTTAAAATCAATAACATAATACTAATTTGTGATTATTTTATTTTCATCCTCGGGAAAACAAGTGATTTAGCTTCGGTTATACATTTTTAAAAAACGGCACAATCACGTTGACACACCGGTTCTCGCCAGATCACCGAAGTTGAGCCTGGCCAGTACCAAATGGGTGACCATTTGGGAAGGTGAGGTGCTGTATGTTCCGCAAGGTAAAATACCAGGTTGAGAAACTGTTTTTTTTTTAAAATCAAATTACATTAATTGACCATTCCGACCCATACTCAATCAAGTAATAATTAGCCCAAAAAGAGAATAGGCGATTAGCAAAATTATTTGATAACATATTATTAGAAGGCTAAAATATCAGCCATGCTATCCTTTTAGCTATGCAGGGTAGAAAAATAAATACGCCTCATTAATATTTCCATTAATAATATTCAATTATTATTTTTGATTAAAATACCCTAAAATTTTAATTATGAATAATCTAACATTTTAAACGAAGCTTAACTATATTCAGGAAGAAAGCGCTTGACATAATCATAGAAAATGTTGTGAGACGCAATGCTATCGATGGTGAACAACGAGAATACAACTGGCTTTACTTTATATATTAGAGTTCATTAAAATTGAAAAAAATCCGAGGTGATAGCGTAAAAAGTGTTTGATAATAGTTGCGATGAAAATCAATAATTTGATATTCGTTCTTCTAAGATGACTATCGTTATTCAGCCCAAAATAATTTTTAAAAATGTTCTGATAACATTATTATCATTGATTTCCAAATGCCTTAAGTGCAGTTGGTCACTCCCAGCACCCCTTTGTTCGTTAATCGTCTTGCAAGTCTATAATTAAATAACATGTTTCTAGTAAAATAATAATTGATTTACTGCACGTGATTTCATAAGGGAATCGATATAATTAGAATGTTAATATACTTATCTGGAACGAAAAATAAAAGATAATCAATTTTTACAGTAATTTTTTTTTATCAAATCTTGAATATTTTTTTCTATTTTTACTAGCTTTTTGATCTCGTCTACTTACGATGATATAAAAGATCGAAGAAATGTCAAATTTTTTCATTCTGACGATGATGCGCGTGATGATACTGATGGAATAGTAATTTAATGATGTCAATGATATTGGCGATACTTTATATTGTAACAAAAGCCAACTCGGTGATTTCACTAATTTATTGTAGATACACGTAGGATGAGCAAAACAGAAAAATAAATACGTGCATTTTGCTGAGTAATGAAATAACCAGTTTATTTCGCCAAGAGGTACATTTGCGTATAGTTAGTCTGGTCTTCAGTTTAACGGAGACGTCGGTTTGCTTTTCTAACGAGGATAGTCAAACTGTTCAATTTGCACTGCTGATGTAAGACTGAAGGAGAAATGACTGGAGTAGAAGGACAGCTCGATGGACTACAATTGAAATTACCTCATTTGTTGCAGAATAGGTCAGTGAACGAGAAATGGTCCCGTCGCACTGTAGATAAATGACACTTCGGTGTACTAAATAGGAAAAATTTCAATCAAACTGTGGTTGATGAACTGATCGAATCAATCGCTGGACAAGCAGAGTTTATCGACAATATGATGGAGTTGCTGGAACATTAGCAAGAACAGCTGATCAGGTCAACGAATGAACTACAAACGTTAGTCAAAAACCGGATGGATTCGCCAAACTGACTATAGCAGTTGACCATGTGTCGTTAGTCAATTAGCATTCTATTGCTAAGCAAAAATAAATTTAATCCGTTATTCAATACATTACCAGTCCAGAAGGGTAGATATAAGCTGATATCTGAAATTGCAATCGACAGAGTTCCCAGGATAATTTAAATTAATATTTCGCAAAAAAAAACAAAAAAAAAACAATGATTAATTTACAAATTAAATACAAGTGTGGAGAATGGGAAATCCCAGGTTATCCTGTGTATTTTCTATTCGCATTTCGACTGATTTGTACAAACATTATTTCTTTCATTCTTTCTACGCATTAATCTTAATGACCAGTGAGATTCCCCGGTGAAATTGTCTCTTCGTTAACTACTGAATTTTAGTTTCATCAAAGTTGACGACAGTCGAATGGTGTCGGGCTCAAAAAGGAAAGGCGGAAGTGAACGAAACTAGCAGTATCCATTTTTTTATCAATCGAGTGACAGTTGTAATATCATAGTAAATAAAACGATATATGATAAACGAACATATACCATACTGCCACCACAACATATATATATATATAACAAAAACATGTACTACACTCTCTCAAGCAGATATAATGTCCTAGAAGATCATATAATGACGAACGAATAGACACTATTCTCTAAAGTAGGAATTAATGCCTGGGAGGATGGCATAATAACGAATGAGCCTATACTAGACTGCTCTCCTCAAAGGAAAATGTAATGTCTGCGAAGATTGTTTCATAACAACAAGAAAGATACAACACTACTCCCATTTCTCAACTGAGGAGGTAATGCTTATGAGAATAATATTAGAACAACAGATACTACAATCTCCATGAGCATTATCTGAAATAGTATAGCAAGCTGAATTCGAAATTAAAAGATAGTAATAGTATAGTTTCGGTTTCAAACGGACAGGAAGCATATTTAAATTATAAATATAAGTAATTGTATAGTTTCAACTTCAGACAGACAGGTACCAAGTTGCCATTAATAATAGACAAGCTAACAGTACAAATAACAAAACGGTACAAATTAATAATATTGACAAATTGATTTAGTATATTCATTGATGTTGATTCATGAAATGTAGTAGAACTATAACATCTGGATTTCTGTAAAACAAAATATACATTTAATGCAAATTTAAAATCAAATAAGCTAACTTAAAAATTAAAAAAAAAGAAAGAAAGTTGGGGCTAACATAACATAAGAATACCTAAAATGAGCTTACCTTTTATGTATACACCCAGTATGTATTCTATAATGTTTACAGAAGTTCACAAATGTACTTTTATTTGCATCTGTTGATTACATTATACTAGATGCATCCATGGTCTGTGCAGTCACAACAACTAACACTATTTATTCTAGTTTCGATATATATATATATATATATATATATATATATATATATATATATATATATATATATATGCAACTTTCACATCTTTTTATGACCTCTTCTTACTACACTTATGTCTCGTCGGTACACCTTTCTTTCTACTTAGCTAAAATATATTAGTTTTTATTTAAATTGCTTCATGTGAAAATTAAGAAGATAATATTTAAAAAAAGATTTTGGTAGTTTATCCTTCCTTTTATTAAATCACGTTATTTAATAACGGTTAACATCGCTAAAACTATTGCGTATATATATATATATATATATATATATATATATATATATATATATATATATATATATATACAAAATAGTGCAATAAAATTACAAATGAATAATACGAAACATTAATTTATCATAAACTGTTTAAGATAGTTATGCAAATTATGCATATAAATAGATGTGTTTGTTGTTTGCTTTCTGCTATATATAGAAAGAGAGAGAGAGAGAGAGAGAGAGAGAGAGAGAGAGAGAGAGAGAGAGAGAGAGGTGAAAGTTACAGCTCTCTCTCTGTCCCTGTCTCTTTTAATAAAATTAAACTAGAACTAGTTAGAGGAGGATCTGAAATTTTTGCGAGGGAAAAATCAATCATGCTAAACTCAAGAGAAACCTTCGAAAAGGCAGTGTGTCGGTTTTGCCCAGTTGGAAATGTGAGGCTTGTAATCGTGTGCTCCTGTCAAAACCGGCTTACAATAACCACAAGCAAAAAACAAACAAACAAACAAACAAACAAAACACATATCATAGGCAGAGGGAGCAAAAAAAAAAAAAAAATAGAACGGAGGCAGAAGTGAAACAAGTTTCAACACACAACTTTGTCTGCTATATGTGTGGCAGACTGTGCAAGTCAAATATTGGCTTGAAAAGTCATTTTCGGGCCCACGGAGATGGTTTGGGTGTCGCTAACGTTTAACCAGAAAACTATGATGAGGTTGGTGGGGAGCATTGGGATGGATAACGTTTGTAAAAGTATTTTAAAAGACTATGTATTAATATTATTGATTTAAATAATAGTAATCCATGGGTGATAAATGAAAAGAAAAGTTTTGCATTCGTTTAGATTTAATATTTCTATGAAAAAATATCATTATGCACAAATGATGAATATGGGAAGTAAAGTCACATCATTTTTCTTAAAACCATTTTAAAGGTTAGATCTTTAGTTTATTTATTTTTTTTAATGATCATTGTTATTCTTACGGTAAAGCTCGGTCTCTTCTAATTATAATGATTTTCACATTAAAAAAAAAAAATTAAACGTGCATGTAAAATGCGAGACTTTAGGCTACTCATTTGACTCGTGTAAGTTTATTTAAATCTGAAGAAAGTGTGTCCGCAGATTCAGTTCAATTAAAAATAAATAATAAAAAAACAACAAAATACAAAAATAGTCTTTCTGTTTGCTACTTCCCTTTTCCCTTTAACTCCATCTTTATCGCTGTTTTACTTTCCATCTATGAGGTAGATATTATTACCATTAGTGGGGATATTCCCTAATTTGATGGACTACCCCAATCTTCTACTTTATGGTTAAGGCTATTTCTTTTAATGTAAACAAAATAATAATAATAAAAACAAAACTATCAAACAAACAAACTCAAAAACAGAAACGAGAACTCTATATAACAATGATATTTTTGAACAGTTATCAAAATATTACATACACGAGAATTTCATACTTAGGCAATCATTAGTGTAGGAACTGACGATTACTGTCAGATGGGAGATTCGAACCTGGTTACAAAGTCAAATAAAGGCAGAATAGGATCAAACAACATTCACTGGGAGAGGATGAGAGTAATAGACAAAAATGAATGATTTGCTGAATAAGTTGCAATGTATTAGAACGATTAAAATGGATATTTTTCAAACATAATTCAATCCCAGAATTAAGGAATAGTTTATTGAGTATTTTTTGTAAATATCCTGATACAGATACCTAAATCACTGGATACTATTTTTATAACACAAATACTTGGATATTCACCGAAGAAAAAAAACGGGGTTTCCCCCTTTCTTTCACTCCGTTAGGCCAACAGAAGAGAGACCCCTTAAAGAAACAGGCGTCGATTAACTTAGCTTTAGTATAATAGATAGATATCAATTAAAAGTTTATAATGTTATATTTATTTAAATGACAAGTCGATCTGTTGTTGTGCATTTCGCTCAAACGAAAGCGGAAACGTCAAACAGATAATTGCAATATTGATGATGCGCGTCTTGACGCTGTCAATCAAATTAACTCATAATTAGATTCAGAACTGCTCGTAGCATTTTGTGGCACGAATTCTTTTTATGCGTTTTTTATTTTCGTCTTCTTCGTTAATTTTAGAAGGATTTATATATTAATTCGTTTCTGATTTAATTATTTTGTTTCGTGTGTCTTTTTGAATGCTGATTTTGAAAGCTGAAGTTTTGCGGTCGACCAAATAGAGGAGATTCAGTTTCTCTAATCTCTCTCTGTCTGCCTATGTTTCCGATATGTAGAAGTGTTTAGTTGTGCTCCGAACATTTGTCAGCCAATCGATCCGCGCGAGAGAAAGAGAAGATCAGAACTGCGAGGTAACGGTGTGACTTGTGTCACCTTATATGGATTCGTGTTTCGTTTCTAGTTTTTTAATTTTTGCTGTGTTGATAATGTGTGTAAAGTAGTTTTAATATTTTAATCTCGTCACGATGCTTTGCTACTCTTAGGCGTTCGAAGTCGGGAAGGTGATAAAGTTGAGGCAATGAAATAAAAACAACGATGAGAGAGAGAGAGAGAGAGAGAGAGAGAGAGAGAGAGAGGGGGAGGGGGACAACATTTAGAAGAAAAGACTGAGAAAAGTAACAAATAATTCCAAGAATAAACGGAATTGAAAAGGAGAGGATTGTATCGAAAGTTTAGGATAGAATATGAGAGAGAGAGAGAGAGAGAGAGAGAGAGAGAGAGAGAGGGGGGGAGGGGGGGGGGGAAAACATTTAGAAGAAAAGACTGAGAAAAGTAACAAATAATTCCAAGAATAAACGGAATTGAAAAGGAGAGGATTGTATCGAAAGTTTAGGATAGAATATGAGAGAGAGAGAGAGAGAGAGAGAGAGAGAGAGAGAAAGGGGGGGAGGAAGCAAATAAAAATTGTAAAAAGAACAGGTAAATCTCTTGATTAAATTTAGAAAAGTTGAATACACAAAAAGATCTAACCAAACGAAACGAGTTATGATATAAATGTTTTCTTTTCTTTTTGTACGAAACTCGTTAAATATTTGTTTATATATATATATATATATATATATATATATATATATATATATATATATATATATATATATATATATATATATATATATATATACATTCGGGAGACCCCCCCCAAAAAAAAAGAAATGGGCCAAATAAATTTTATACATTTTATTGCATTAAATTGACAAAGAACAATTGAACAAGGAAACTTAAACGGGACTCATAGCACAGAACAAGACATTTACTTTAATAAATGCTTAGGATAGAATCGCATTCCTTTTTGATTTCTTTAAAATATCAATCCTTTTAGACATTCTCTCAACCAAAGTATAACACTGTGAAGAGGAGATGCTATTACATTCGCTTTTCACAGCTTCCCACAGTTTGTTATTGTGCAAAAAAGTTCTTCAGGCCATAGCACGAGATATTATGGACCAAATATCCTCGATTGGGTTTAAATCTGGCCAAAATACCACATCAATTGAGTTATAAGAAAACCATTTTCTGTGACTTTAGCAGTGTGTGCATGGGCATTATCATGTTGAAAAATAATGTTCTGGGATATTCCCAGCTTCTGAATACTTAGTATCAGTTATTTTTCTAATATTCGAATGTAGTCCTTTGAATTGATTGACTTTTCACATTCAATAAGTTCCCCAACTCATGCTGCAGTAAAAGTTCCCCATACCATTATTCATCCATTCCTGTGTTTAACTGTCGTTTTTATGCAGCTTGTCGAAAATCTTTCTCCAGCTCTTCGATTGCACCATTCGGGAGCATCGGGAACATCACTAACAAGTCTAAATCTTGATTCATCTAACCAGAAAACATTCCTGAACCAGTCTGTATCTTTCTTGCCATAACACGAGAAAAATCTCTATCATTGATGTTTTTCTTAGATAGAAATGACTTCTTTGCACACCTTTTAGAGGAAAATCCCATTTCTTTCATTCGTCTAGATATTGTATCTCTAGAAAAAGAATTTCCAGCCCCTGTTTTGAATTATTTACTATGGTCAACATAAGTTTTCTTTCAATCCTTCAAAACAGTTAATTTAAGCCTGTGGTCGCCCTTCAAAGTGGATGCTCTAAGTCGACCAGATCCAGATTTCCCTTTTACCAAGCATTCGACTTCGAACCTTTGACCAATTTGCTTCACTGCAGAAAAAGATGTTTTCACATTTTCTTTTCTTAAAATATCAAAAATCTGCTTGTAAGTCATTTTGGACAGCCTTAATCCTGTAATTCGTTTTTTTTATATCCCCAACAAGATGCGGTCTTACCATTTTTAGGATTAATTTTTTTCAATTATTATTATATGCTATAATAATAATGATCTGCAAAATAGACATTTTCAGTAAAAATTAACAAAAATTAAGGGAAAATATTGAAAAATTGATTTTTTCCTTCTTTCACTCGGCCTATTTTTTGGCTCATGAGTGTATATATATATATATATATATATATATATATATATATATATATTATATAACTAGAAAAACATATGAGCTTTTGTAATCACTCAACTGAACTCTGGTTAGAATGTTTGAATAAAAATATACAAAATTAGTCTCTTTCTGCTCCTATCTTTCTTAATTCTCTCTACAGTTCTGGATTGAATAGTATTACTACTATAATAGTAGTATTTAATTTTCTTGAAAATGTACTATTACAATGTTTCTTTACTAAATTACACTGACAGGGAGAGAGAGAGAGAAAGAGAGAGAGAGAGGGAGAGGGGGGAGGGAGAGTAAGAAAGAGAGCCACCGGATAAATAAGAGTGAGTATAAAAAATTAGACAGTGATAAAGGGTGAGAGTGATAGAAACTTAAGAGATGGGTTAATTTCTTGAGTTAATTGCAAATTACGGGCAATTTACATAATTCAAATGTTTTTAATTGTCAAACATAACTAAATCCCGAAATTAAGGAATATTTTAGCATCAATTTTGTGTGATTAAAATATATACAGCATAAGTATAATAATAGATAGAAATTAAATGCATTTAAAAGCTACAGTAAAGTAAGTCAATTCAAAGTACTTCTTTGGGGAAGATGCATTTTCCCACATTAAAGAACGAATTTGAGTTTCATTCTACCCGTCCTGGTAAAGCAAGTAAATTGAAAAATTGAATAAAATTTTCGTTCAGACTCGAATATAGAAAAATCTTTATTGATTATTTTTATCTGGAAAATATAATGGCGACCTTTTAAAGAAATTAAATAATAATAGTATTTAATAATCGAAATATTTAAAGATAAGTGCTAAATTAGAAACCCGACTTTTAAAAACGATTTACAATTGTATTGTATATTAAAGGTTTGTATTGTATTTTTAAAAAATACAATGCAATTTTAATCATTTTACTTCTTGTTAGAAGCTAATTTCATATCGTTTTCCTTTAATGGGGTTCATAGTTGATTGAGTCAATTTTACATATGTTATGATTGCTATAATTTTACATGTTATGATTGTTATAAATTTATATGTTATGATTGCTATAATTTTACATATTTTATGACTATTATAATTTTACATATATTATGATTGTTATAATTTTACATATGTTATGATTGTTATATTTTTACATATGTTATGATTGCTATAATTTTATATATGTTACGATTGTTATAATTTTACATGTTATTAGTGTTATAATTTTACATATGTTATTAGTGTTATAATTTTACATATGTTATGGTTGTTATATATATATTTTTTTTACATATGCATCACCACATTATCAAAGCCAAGAGGCCACTCAAGGATAAGGGTTAAAGAGTGTACAGTAGAAATTGGACAATATAGTAACCATTAGTAATGAAAATTTGGTAAATTTGATAACTTATATGGAACGGCTCATCAAGAACTTATTTACGTTAGACTTGAAGACAATCATATTGTAGTCAGCCGGAAAGCAGGAAAACGGAAGACAATTCCACAGGCGTGCAGTTCTAAGAAAGAAGCTTTGTTCATGGAATCTACGTTTAGGTTTAGGCACAGATACAGATTGGGGGGAATTATTGATAGTGTTTACAGCTAGGAATTATTGATAGTGTTTACATATGTTATGATTGTTATAATTTTACATATGTTATTAATGTTATAATTTTACATATGTTATTATTGTTATAATTTTACATATGTTATGACTGTTATAATCTTACATATGTTATTAATGTTATAATTTTACATATGTTATTAATGTTATAATTTTACATATGTTATTATTGTTATAATTTTACATATGTTATGACTGTTATAATCTTACATATGTTATGATTGTTATATTTTTACATATACTATGATTGTTATAATTTTACATATGTTACGATTGTTATATTTTTACATATATTATGACTGTTATAATTTTTCATATGTTACGATTGTTATAATTTTACATATGATATGATTGTTATAATTTTACATATATTATGGTCGTTTTTTCATGTAAAACATGTCTACTTGGTTGCACTTCCAAAAAGTATTTGACATCAAATTAAATTAAAAAATATGTTAAATAAACAAAATTGGACATAGGTTGTTATTTGGATTATTGGACAACTATTCTCATCTTGAATGTTATTTTTACAACGTTTCGGACGAGGTAACCTCCGAACTTCTTCGTATGCATCTTGTCGAACTCGGGAATCTGCATTGAATTTCGAGTGAAACATTCAACATCCAGAAGACTGCCAATTGGAACGGATCATAACTTTATCCGTTTTCACACAGTAAGCTAAGGGTTTTCTAAAATTTGGATTATAATTAGTCAAACAGATTTACTTTTGAACAAAAATATTGTTAGTGTCAGAAAATGTTAAGGAAAGAGAAATTTACCCTTTTTTCATTCATTGTTAGTAAATACTAACCAAAATATACGACCAGAAGGATTGGTCATTTTTATTATCTCTAAATTAATACGAAAGCGTGTGTTATTTTGCGTGTCACGCTTACATCTTTTTCCTTCCAAGTGACTGTCGTTTAATTGTTATGACCTTCCATTTTTTGTAATAAATTATTTTAACAAGAATTGTTCATAATTTTGATTTTGATTACAGCTGATAGCATAAAAGTAATCTATTCTTTTTTTTTTAATAAATAACTAGCATTTCAGCCCGGCATTGCCCGGGTATTTGGAGGTGTATGTTGAGCAAAAAAAAAAAAAGCGGTCAATTTTTTAAATTTGACCCCTATTATGACCCCTTAAAATGTATTGTTTTGCGCTCAAATCAAATTATAAAGTTAGATCCATGTCCAAGGAACCTTTATCTAAAATTTCAAGTGTTTAGACCCAAAATTGTCGGAGGAGTTTGGTAGAGTTCTAAAAGGTAAAATCGTTGAACTTTGACCCATTAATCGCCAAATTTCTGGCCGAAAACCAGTCACATTGATTTTCCCAAATCTCAGTACTCTGTATATCAAATTTCGCGTCTGTAGACTGAAAATTGAGAGAGTAATTGCGTATGGAAATGTACGCAGACACACACACAGACAGACACTTTCACTTTTTATAGATATACTAGCATTGCCCGAATGTTTGGACGTATATGCTGAGCAAACAAAAAAAAAAAATAAATAAAACAACAAAAAGAAAAAAAATAGCGGTCAATTTTTTTCACTTTCACCACTATTATGACCCCTTAAAATTTATTGTTTTGGGCTCAAATCAAGTTATTAAGTTAGATCCATGTCCAAGGAACCTTTATCTAAAATTTCAAATGTTGGCATAGAGTTATGTATTTGAGTGAGGCTATAATACATAGAGTTATGTATTTGAGTGAGCCTATAATACATAGAGTTATGTATTTGAGTGAGACTATAATACATAGAGTTATGTATTTGAGTGAGCCTATAATACATAGAGTTATGTATTTGAGTGAGACTATAATACATAGAGTTATTTATTTGAGTGAGCCTATAATACATAGAGTTATGTATTTGAGTGAGCCTATAATACATAGAGTTATGTATTTGAGTGATCCTATAATACATAGAGTTATGTATTTGAGTGATCATATAATACATAGAGTTATGTATTTGAGTGATCCTATAATACATAGAGTTATGTATTTGAGTGAGACTATAATACATGGAGTTATGTATTTGAGTGAGCCTATAATACATAGAGTTATTTATTTGAGTGAGCCTATAATACATAGAGTTATGTATTTGAGTGATCCTATAATACATAGAGTTATGTATTTGAGTGATCATATAATACATAGAGTTATGTATTTGAGTGATCCTATAATACATAGAGTTATGTATTTGAGTGAGACTATAATACATGGAGTTATGTATTTGAGTGAGCCTATAATACATAGAGTTATGTATTTGAGTGATCCTATAATACATAGAGTTATGTATTTGAGTGAGACTATAATACATGGAGTTATGTATTTGAGTGAGCCTATAATACATAGAGTTATGTATTTGAGTGATCCTATAATACATAGAGTTATGTATTTGAGTGAGGCTATAATACATAGAGTTATGTACTTGAGTGAGGCTATAATACATAGAGTTATGTATTTGAGTGAGCCTATAATACATAGAGTTATGTATTTGAGTGATCCTATAATACATAGAGTTATGTATTTGAGTGATCATATAATACATAGAGTTATGTATTTGAGTGAGACTATAATACATGGAGTTATGTATTTGAGTGAGCCTATAATACATAGAGTTATGTATTTGAGTGATCCTATAATACATAGAGTTATGTATTTGAGTGAGGCTATAATACATAGAGTTATGTACTTGAGTGAGGCTATAATACATAGAGTTATGTATTTGAGTGAGCCTATAATACATAGAGTTATGTATTTGAGTGATCCTATAATACATAGAGTTATGTATTTGAGTGAGCCTATAATACATAGAGTTACGATCAACAATGAATATCATTGTCTAATATTTATAGAATGTATCGTAGATTTTTCTATTTTAATTTGTTTTTGTTGCTTGACTATTTTTTTCTTTTCACTTCAATATCTTTCTATCTAGCCGATTGCTATTCGAATAATACTTAGAACTTAAATATTAATCTGCCCAGATGTAACATTTGTATTCCGACAACAAAGTAAATGTTTTAAATTTAAATCTAATAATCTCAAATGTTGAATCATGTATTCATCGAATTCATTTAATTCGGCAAATATTTCAAAACTAGAAGACTGATTTCGTGTCATTCATCAGAAAAGAGTGCATATTTTGGGCGGTAAGTATATTTATACAATGAAAACATAGTATCTTTAAACATGTTTGGATTATATTTATAGAGACGTAGATTCTTGTGTTGCTGGTTGCGAATCATGTTTATCGAAAAGTTAATAGGTATATATCTTTCGATAAAATACATTACCGGCTGAGAATGATGTCTAATTTGCATTGTAAATAGAAAAGAAATAAAAACAACAACAACTAAATATGAAAAGAAGTTAATTTTTTCTCTCAGAAAAATAAGAAAACGTGATGAAAGACGCATATCGTTATTCATGTCGTTGAAATTAATTATGATTACTGAACGAAATTTAACTTTTCGATGGAAATCACAAATACAAATATATCTTGTAAATAGTTTCCGTGAAAAATACGGAATGTATTTCAGAAGAAGTGCTATTGTATAATATCGGAGCGACATAAATTATTTTAGAGGAAATACAGTTAGAAAATTATTCAAAAAACAATTTATTTATGTTTACCTACGTTTAGAAAGTAAGACTTTATTTTGGCTTATTAACTCAATTGTGCATATTCACGTTATAAAATTAATATTTAAGTTGTAAATATTTGTTTTGAACAGGAGACACTTTCTTAGTAATTTGATTACGTTACTGACTTGGCGGACCTGAACGAGAATCACCCCCTTGCATATTAGTGTCCAATCAATAAAAATCAACTGAAAAAATTGCAAAAAAAAGAAAAAAGAAAAAACGAAAGCCGTTCTTTATATGGGGAGGTTGGGGGTGTTTATTCCGACAGTCGTTCTTAATATGAGGAGGTTGGGGTTGTTTATTCCGAAAACCGTTCTTAATATGAAAAGATTGGGGATGTTTATTCCGAAAGTCGTTCTGGGGGGGGATTTTCGTTCAGGTCCACCACTGACTTTACTTTCTGTGACAAAAGAAAAAAGCTAGTTTGCTCAAAACCTATATTTACAATAACGTAAAATTCTTATGTCTCATATTAAATATGATTTTTTTACGCAAATAAATCATATTTTACTTATAATTTTGATCTTACAAACTGCACCCGCCTCAAAGCTGAATCCTCTCTCCTACGTCGTAAGTGCATTGAAAGTGCTCTAAATTTTCTATTATCACCATTAAGCTAAGTTTTTACTCCTTAACCAAACATCCAGCAAAAATCGCATTAAATCAATGAACTCCTGCATAATGAACTCAGGTCTTGATAGAGTACTATTTACTTTTATTGCATTTCATCAATGTTATTATTTTTTCGTTTCCTTTCTCTTAATGTTTTCCCAATTTAACGTCCTTTTCTGACGCATGATTTGTTCGAAATAATTACGCACGTGGAAAAACATCCCATTTTGCGTCTCGTTTCCTACGTTTTGCAATTTTTCAATAAACTTCGAATCTTTTTCTAAGGCATTCGAATATGCAAATAGGTAACACTGAAATATTTTTTTGTAAATAATAATTTTATAAATTATATATATATATATATATTATATACATATATATATATATTATATATATTATACTAGCAAAAGTACCCGTCGTTGACTGGGTTCAAAAACAGCCTACAGAAAACGGACTTATGAAAGTATGATAGGTTATGAAAAGGAAGGGCTGTAAATTCGGGTTGAATTCGGGTGTATCAAAACCAAAGCAAAATATGATGAAAGTAAAAATAAAAGATAAACCCCATAATTTATTATACCATACCTGTTCACACTGAAACACTTATCACAATATTCTGTGGATTTATATTAAAAAACCTTGTTAAACTTTGTGACATATTTCCATTCTATGGAGGTCAGGCGCGAACGAACACCCCATAATTTTATTGTACCATATTTCTTCAAACTGAAACATAATTATCAAAGTATACTTACACAGATAGATATGAAAAGTCTTTATTAACGTTTGTGCCTATTTCCATTCTATGGAGGCCAGACGCGAACGCAGACCCCACAATTTTATTATACCATCCCTATTTAAGTTAAAACATACTTATCAAAGTATTCTTATGTACGTCTATATCAAAAACACTTGTAAACGTTTTGTTTTTTTTAAATTTCTAATCTTTTTATTTCTATACTTTGTGAACCAGGCGCGAACGCAGACTCCACAATTTTAATGAACCACTGTTCTGCCAGATCAAACATACCCATTCCTGTGTCTCGATACATCTTCTATCATTATATGTAATAAGCTTTTTAAAATAGTCAACCATATAGGAGCCTATTCGTGACCACACACACACACACAGAACTTTATATATATATATATATATATATATATATATATATATATATATATATATATATATATATATATAAGAGTAGGTAGTAGTTTGCTTGAAGAATTGTTGGTAAAGAAATATATAGAATTTTTTTAAAAGCCAAAAACAATGCGGAGAAAGACCGGAATCATGAAAGAAAAGAATTGAAAAACAAACAAATGTAGACGGGCATGCTTGAGTAGAGGAGTGCCTAGCCGTTTATTCGTCTATCATTCTTCACCTCAATGTATAATTATTTATAACCAAGTTGCTGGTATGTCCGGTGTATGTAAAGTCCGTGGATGGTATGTAACTTTGATTAATTTCGAGAGAAACGGACCTCTCTTTTTAAAAATAGAAGACAAAAGTAGATTCAAGATGGCGGAAGATAATGTGACAGGACTGCAAAAAAGGTCAGAGTCAGTTGGGGGTGATTTTATTTTACTTATTTATTTTTTTTAATTATTTCTGTTGTAAACTTTGGTTATATATATATGCATATATATTATTTTTCTGTTATTTTATATAATATTGTATAATTTATTATTATTATTATTATTGTTATTGTCATTGTTATCATTATTATTATTATGATTGTTATTGTTATTATTATTATGCTGACAAGGGGTTTCATTCTTTACAATAATAGTATCGCAGTGAAGATTCACGTGACCTATTGTGTGAGGGGGGGGGGAGAGAAGATAACACTATAAGGCCTTATTTTATCTTTTTGTAATGTATTATTATTATATATAAATATATATATGTTTTATACTTTGTATTAAATATTAAATATTTTTTTTCCTCGATGCTGTTGTTGATGCTTTTATTTTGTGTTCTTTTGTTTATGTTTTTATTTTTTGTTTTATCTTATACATGTGTATATATATATATATATATATATATATATATATATATATATATATATATATATATATATATATTGCAATTACGAAAGAAAGGTCCATTTTTTATATTCATAGAAGAAAGAAGAAAATGTTCTAGAGCTGAATTAAAGGATTTTATTTATAATTAAAAGATAAAGAGGCCCAATAGAAACTATGAAATAAAGCAGCGGTATGATATATTAACGGGGAGAAAAAAGCAAGGGTAATCCTATATATTTTCTATATTCATAAAATAGGCACGATTGTTTCCTCCAGAAAAAAAACAGAGCAATAAAAACACATTACATTTTCAAACAGCTCCAGAATGAGTTTACTAAAATTCAATATGGCGCCCCTCCTTACTTGCTTCGACAAATATATAGAAATCTCCCTTACCGCATATTTAAAGGCTAAAAACTCTGTATATTGTTTGCGATAAGCAATCTTAAAGTCTATGTCGTAGAATTTCCACTGAATACATCACTTTCCACATTGACCAGATTTACTCGTTCTTTGACGCCTGTAAGTAAATAAGGAAATGTTCTCACTTCGTACGCGTTTTGCTCGTATTTCATTCAACTGAAACACTATTTATATCAACGCCTTCTATTTTCTCTTTAACCATTTTTCAACTTGTTTATATCGTCTTTGCAACTTTACAATTTCTCTGTCCGGTTTTCTCTCTCAATCATTTACATTGAAACTATTCTTTTCATAAACTGCAATATCACGACAAAGACATGAATATTGTGATTTTATTTTCGAATAAGGAACACAATAATTATTTCCTATTATTCATTTCGGTATATCAAATTAATAATTACACCAGTCTAGGAGGACTTCTCAAACAAAGAGTTTGAGAAGTTCTCCTAGACTGATGTAATTTTTAATTTGATTGAATTTATAATTACCTCAACGAAGGAAGTACTCTCAAATAAGGAAACATTAGAGATATCGAAAAACAAACACTTTCAGAATTTAAAAATACTTAATGCAGGCATATTTATCATTAACACAGTCTAGGAGAAATACAATGAAAGATTAAAGACATCGAAAATCGAATAGTTTCTGCATATAAAAATACTATTTCTAAGATTTACTCTGTCTTTTTTTTTAAACTAAGAGGCGCTTACTGCTCTTTAAAGGCAAAATCTGGGGGCTGACAATTTCATAATTAGGGCTACGACAACAGCATATTCTTTTTCTTGTTTTGATTCTCAGATATATATCCATTGATATCGTATATGTTTTTTATGTAGAGTGATGTGATTCTCGGTTGATTGTGTCTAACTGTGTCGGATTTATACTCGAGAATTAAAACAAGGAAAAGAATATGCTGTCGTCATTGCCCTATTCATAATCTAGATGTAAAAATAATACGAGACGAAAATAGAAATTATTTTTTGTTTGCTCAAAGCTCTGTAATAGTAATGTACAGTTATATCAAATGTTTCCCGTTCACAAAAATTTTCCTGGTGCATATCCCATTCTTTAAAGACAAAATTTCCTCGGAATAGAAGGATTTCTCACTCACAGAAAGACTCCAATGGTTTTAACATTTTTCAATGATCCTTCATAAACATTTAATCGTTCTTTTATAGTACGGGAATCCTCATTTTTATACGGAAAATCTGATGTTGCCATATCATCAGCCATTTTATTTTAAACTTTTTATATATACATGAAATTATTGTCCGATTATTTTTACTTTAATATTAAAAAAACTTTTACATTCTTAATTTACCTACCGCTTCATAAAACAATAATTACAATTTTAATAATTTACGAAACTAAAACAGGGAATGCATTTTCTTTGTTATTGTTCTGAAATAACACACAGTTTACCTGTACATGCAAACCCAAAACAAGGTTCCAGGTGAATTTCCCATGGGGAAAATGTACACGTACGTGCAAACATAAAAAAAGCGGGTTTAAATTAGGGGCGAGTATTGAAAGTGAAATTTTGTAATCAAAGAGTTATCGACAAGAATCAGAGAAGTATTTAAAACTTGAAGATTTATTTGGGTTGCTTCATTTACTCTACCCTCTGCCCTCTCCCCCATTTATTTCGAAAATTTTTATTTTACAAATAGATTTACATTGCTCGTCCCTTGTTTACATATTATTTTCGGAAAACTAAGCTATTTGCTTAAACAGATAAAACAACAAATATCTTAATATATTTATGAAATTAGGTTGTCTTAACTTTTACATTATTTAATTTAATAAATTCTCATGATGCTTTTTATATTCGCTATGTTTCTGTTCTCTCTCGGTGCCTTTCGTGCTAGAATTTTCTTGCTTACATAACGTGTCTTTCTCCTGTATAAGAAAAACTAGGGTATCCTTACCTCATTCCGTGGTGAACTTAACTGGATGCTAAATCACGAAAGGGAAGCAATCCATCTGGATATCTAATGTTGGCGTATGTTGAATTAAGGATCAGTTTCACTTTAAATAAAACGGGACCTGCTGACATTAAACAAGACTCGGTGAATTGGCACGAGGGGCGTCATAGAAACGTTCATGAGCAGTAGCATTTATTGCATACACCACAATGATCTTACGAAGCAACAATTCCCAGCACTTTTCAAGTAAGTTACACGACTTAATGGCGAAAAGCATAAATTCCTATACAATGTCGTTAAATCGTTCAACTAGTGCGTTCTCGGTTGGTTGAAATTGAGTGGTTTTATTTTTTGGGTAAGATATCATTTTCCAGTTCCTTAGACATAAAAGGTGCGACATCTATCCAAGTTGGCAATTCTTGTTCAGCTGAATACGAGTTTAATTATTGATGTCGGACGCGGGAAGTATTCGTCACATAAGGATGAAAGGAGAAATAGATTTTCCGAAGTTGATATTCAGTCGTTTCATACATCTGCGTCTGCCTTGCCTATAGACGGCAAAAAATAGATGCTACATTTTACGTATCACACGCCATCTTGAAAGGTAAGCTTTCGTCTACCGTTGTAATACGGTTTTCAATTGATTAAAAGTTTCAGGTACTGTTTTTCTCCAGTAAGTATTTTTAGTTTTTATTATAGGCTGAATTTTATTAGAAAATACATTTATACATTTTTTTAAAATATACGAAAAATGTCAATTTTTTTCAAAAGTGATTTTAAATCCTTTCTAATGATTTTCAGTTTCCTGTAGGAATTAACTTATTAAAAGTATGGAGTCATTCTGGGTTGAAATTAATAACTTCGTAATCGATGTTGGAAAAAAGCATCTCATAGGTTGTCTTTCGTTTCTATTTTGTCTACAGCTTTCTGAAATGAAGTAGGTTCGTTTTTTATCCAAACCTTCATCCTAAATGAGTGAAACAAACAAAATTCGTTTCAAAAGTTGTGTATTCTGGTTCTTTAAGAAGCAATTGATAGTAGTTACATTCAGGGTTAAATGTAGAAAATTCTGTATCTAACGATATAATTATTTAAGTTATCATACAGGGAATAAACCTTCCATACTATGTATGGGTTAAGCTAGATAAAGTATTGTAAGTAAAAGTTGATAAGTTTGATAACTCACGCATAAAACGTATTAAAATTTATTTAAACAGAACTCAGCAACAAACTTCGGGGACATTTACAGTTTATATATTCTGCATAGGCAAGTCTATTGCTTATACAACACAAGCGCGTAATATCACACTCATGGTGATTGATTGGAAAATAAACCTGGAGAAATGAATATTTATGAGTCTTTAGGTCGGCAGATTTACTGCAGACAAATCTAGTATTTGGAGCTGAATAAATAAGTATTCTGCTAGAAAAATGTGTCACAAACTACCTTCTAAAACAGCAAACATTTTCTACGTGATAGTCCTCATTATTTGAATTTTTACTACGTAATAATCTTCATTATTTGGATTTTTCTACGTAATAATCTTCATTATTTGAATTTTTTCTACGTAATAATCTTCATTATTTGGATTTTTTCTACGTAATAATCTTCATTATTTGGATTTTTACTACGTAATAATCTTCATTATTTGGATTTTTTCTACGTAATAATCTTCATTATTTGGATTTTTACTACGTAATAATCTTCATTATTTGGATTTTTTCTACGTAATAATCTTCATTATTTGGATTTTTACTACGTAATAATCTTCATTATTTGGATTTTTTCTACGTAATAGTCTTCATTATTTGGATTTTTCTACGTAATAGTCTTCATTATTTGGATTTTTCTACGTAATAGTCATCATTATTTGGATTTTTTCTACGTAATAATCTTCATTTGGCATTCACTTTAAACATTGTATGTGACTGCGAACCAGAATGTTTCCAATTTTACTTGTGAATGACACATTTTGTAAATAATATCTATTATTATATAAAATAAACTTTGTCTGTACGCCTGTGAGTTCTTTCCCTATGTACTTCAAAACGACTGGGCCGATTTTGATGAAATTTCACACGTAGTTACTTTATATGTCTGGCAGTGTTCTTAAATAGGTTTTATATCAGAATGTTTTCGATAAGTATCGATAATCTAAATTATCCGATGAAAGGAAGAACAGGCGATTTTGACCAAAGTTAACACCTTACACACCCTAACATTACAAGTGTATTTGAGAAGTTTTATTACCACACAAGCCGAAAGGTCTAACATATAAAATCAACAGTAGGTTCCTTGATATAACAGGGTCGTGTTCGAAATGGATGTTTCTGTTTGGAACACATAGGACCTTGATACTTGAGTTTTCATCTTAAACTTTCATTCAAGCAATTATCTATATATATATATATATATATATATATATATATATATATATATATATATATAAATAAAAATGTAATTTTGGTTTGTTAAAAGCGAATAAAACCATATTTCTACGTTACCAATTTAATTGAAATTTTCAGAAATTCTATTTTTAAAGTCAATGAATGTTTTTATGTTATTAAAATAATTTAACATTGCGAATTATAAAAATATTAAATTAAATAAAAAATATTTTTCGTAACTGCGAGATTATCGCCATTTTATTTCCGGTAGAAATTAGCCTTTCACTTATTGAGATAAGTATTATTTGTATTAATTTTTATGATACTCATGCAGAGAGTGATCCGTGCTGAAATAATGTTATTATTTAAAAAGTCATTCTTAACATGGGGAGGGGAGGATGTTTTGTACCTATTCTGTACTTTAACCTTACAATTGAATAAAAAAACATATCGTAAAACGTTAATTAAACGTGGAAATATGATTTAAAAAAATAGCGCGGATCGCTCTCTATATTAGCACCATTTTTATTTATTGCGGACTATTATTCTCATCTTTATTAGTTGTTTCACGACTTTTCGGTCAACTATTCCTCTGGCCTTCATGAAAAGAAGTAAGTCCTTTTATAAATGTTCAGTAACTTTTTCCTTTTATTATTCTTAAAGAGTAAAACTTTTCTTATTCATGAAAAGAGTTAACCCTACGTAAATAAATAAATGTTTGTACACGTGACAAATTATCAATAAATGGTTTAGTTACTTTTAAAAAAATTATTTATGAAAAGAGTTAACGTAAATAATGGTTGTAAAAGTGCGAAAGTCGACGTTGTACAACCATCACTCCCATACTTAATTTCTATAATCATTATTTCGACATTTGAAAGTGGTGCTTACTTTTTTGTTACAACGTTCTGATAAATCAGTCACCCATTTTGTAAGCAATAAAAACGCGGTATATCAAAACCATAGAAAGTAAAAATAATATGTGCCTCTACCGCATTTGTAAGTCAGAAATATATTTGTTTCTCAAAGAAAAAAAAATAGATTGAACATGACTTTTTTTAACTGTTTTTATTAAAATAAAGTTTCGAGTTTTTTTTATTTTTTTTTTTACTTATTTAGTTAAAAGTCAGTTTGTGGGTGTTTTTTTTTTAATTGTTTTATGAAAGGTGAGTTTTTTGGTTTTTTTTCCAAACTTTAAAAAAAAAATTTTTTTTAAAAGTATTATAAATTTCACTAACATGCTGGAGAAATGTTTAATAATTTGGTATTTTTTTAGATTAGGTCTACCTCCACAATTTTCCTTTCAATGACGACATTTATAGGTTTCCGAGTATGCTAAACACGCAAATCGCATTGAAATTTTGCGGAAATAAATAGTTGTATTATGCATTGTATTCTTCGGCGGCCATCTTTTTACGTGCACACGCGCCATAAACAAATACACGCACGTAAAAAAGATGGCCGCCAAAGATTACAATGCATAATATAACTTATTATATCTTGATAACTACTTATTTCTGCAAAATTTCAATGCGATTTTCGTATTCAGCATAGTCGAAAACCATTTCAAGTTGTCATTTAAAAGAAAATTGAGGAGGTGGACCTAATCTAAAAATTTACCAATAATTTTTCATCCCGTACGCCTCCCGATACATTGCTTCGTCAACATGCGACCATTTTATATCTCCCGAAGACACTTCCGTATTTAGAACCCCCCCCCCAAAAAAAATGAGTGACCGATTTACCAGAACGTGGTAACTAAAAAGTGAGTACCCCTTTCAAATGTTGAAATGATTTTTTTTTCAATTTTTTTTTCATAATCTAGTTAGTGTTCAATCAATAATAATCCAGTGAAAAAATTTCAAAAAACCTATCAGTATAGAAACTCCACCACGTACGTAAATAAATAAAAAATGTTACGTGCGCATGCGTTAGCCTTGACTAGGGGGGTACTAAGGGAACGACCATTAAATAATTCTGCGGGTCGCCATGGAACTCAACACCCAAGGAGTACCAAAATACTTTTCATGATCTGAAGAAATTTTTTTTTCGAAAAGTGGTTGATCACTTTTCCATGTAAATTTAACTAAAAATGAGCACCCACTTTCTGGCCACCTGAGGAAGGGGCATTTATTTTCGTGTTTATTGGCTTAAAGGTTTTTTGACAAGGCAGTTTGGTACGCGAATGCATATTTAACAGTTTTCGTTTATGCTCACGCATAGCATAAACAAAGGCTACGTCTGTAAAATGGAAAATAGTCCCAGAGTTCAGGGGTTAATACCATGCAAAAGAAATCAAACAAAAAACTTTTTAGCCAAGAAACACACAGAAAAAAGAAAAAAAATAGCATCCATTTTTTTCTATCGAATTCATTTGCTGTTTTTATTGAAAACTATTTTCCCCCGGATTTTTGATATAATTTTCCATTAAGGGCCGTGCGTCTCACGTTCGTAAATAACAAAAAATTTTTTGTAGATTTTGGTGTGCTAAAAACGAATCTGCAAACCGTTTCCGTCGCAAAAAAATAATTTTTATGATATGAAGAAATTACTTTTTCGAAAAAGTGGCGATCACTTTTCCATGTAAATTTAACTTAAAATGAGCACCCACTTTCTAGCCACCTGAGAGAGGGAGGATTTTTTCCCATGTTTATTGGCTTTCGTTTATGCTCACGCATAGCGTAAACAAAGGCTACGGCTGTGAAATGGAAAATAGTCCCAGAGTACCATGCAAAAGAAATCAAACAAAAAACTTTTTAGCCAAGAAACACAGAAAAATGCCCCTCTCTCAGGTGGTCAGAAAGTGGGTGCTCATTCTAAGTTAAATTTACATTGAAAAGTGATCACACACTTTTCGAAAAAGTAATTTCATGAATAACATGAAAACTTTCTTTTTGCTACGGAAACGGTTTGCAGATTCGTTCTTAGCACACCGAAATCTACAATAAAATATTTCGTTATATATGAACGTGAAACGGGCCTTAAAGTAAAATAATACCGGATTTTTTGGAGCAGATTTGCCGTTTAGTTGTACAAATATCCTCAAACCAGATAATCACTAAAAGGGACTTTTAAAAGTCGTCACCTGTATCGAGCAAAAGTTTTAAACCACCGATTATATGCCAGCCTACGTCATGGTAACATATATTGAGTGAGTTCCTAACAGTATTTTGTATAGTTTTTTAGTTTAAACTTATTTTCACAAAATTTCCCCAAACTTAATGTGTTCGATACAGTCTGCCGCCATTTGTATTTTTCAGATATACCGATAAACATTGAATGTCTTTGAACCGATTATACATTACATAAAAACTCTAAAATCTTATCCAGTTAGGTAGAACATTTACTTTTCTTGCCTTTGATAACATTTATTTATATATATTTATTTTTTGACAACTTCTTTGTATCTGTGTGTAGTAATACAAACCCTTTTCATTTTATGCAACGTTTAGTCGGCTCGAAAAACAGTGTTTATCGGGGTATTTGAAAGCTACAAATGGTGGTGGACACTGTTGATTACTTTAAGTTAGAGAAAGTGAGTTAAAACTAAAAAAAACTATACAAAATACTGTCAGAAACCCACCAATTATGCCAACCTATGTCATGGTAACATATATTCGGTGAGTTTCAGACACTGTTTTGTATAGTTTTTAGTTTTAAACTTACTTTCCCAAACTTAACGTATTCAACAGAGTCCGCGACCATTTCTGTTTTTTGAGCCGATTTAACATTTTACATTACATAAAAACACTAAACAATTATCTAATTAGGTAGAAACGTAACTTACCTTTGCTTTCATTTATTTGTTTTTGGACAACTTTTTCGAATCTGTGTATAGTAACCCCCCTCCCCCACCATCAACCAAATATTAATTACTAACTCACATTTTTGTAAAACAATAACACAAAAAAAAAACATTTAGCGTTTCAACATTTTTGCTACGTTCGGCTTCATCCACTGATTGTTGGTCAAGTCCAAACCATGAATGATTGACAGAAACTCCCGAGGATCCAGATCAATTTCTGCAAGAGTACAATTTTTTTTTCATTTTCGCCTTCTTTTTCACTTTTTGCAGTGGATTGCTGTACTAATATAAGAAACATGCATTTTCTCTTTTTATTAAATTTTTCCATTACACCAAATTGAGCCACTGCAACGCGTGGCAGGGTACAGCTAGTATATATATATATATATATATATATATATATATATATATATATATGTATATATATATATATATATATATAAGTTTGGTGGTTAAATTTTAAATTCTGAAAAAACAACGTATAGACACATATATTCGATTTGAGAATTTTCATCTGAATTCTATCAGTGTCTTATCTCGCTTATATGATCGGGTTTCGGCCAGAAATTTGGCTGTTAAGGGGTCAAAGTTCAACGATTTGACCTTTAAGAACTTTACCAAACTCCTCCAACAATTTTGGGTCTAAACACTTGAAATTTTAGATAAATGTTCGTTGGACATGGATCTAAGTTAATAACTTAATATGAGCCCAAAACAATGAATGTTAAGGGGTCATAATAGGGATCAAAGTTTAAAAAAATTGACCGTTTTTATTTGCTAAGCATACACCTCCAAACACCCGGGCACCCATGCTAATATATATATTTATAAAATCCACAGAAAGTTCTTTATTGTGCAATGTAAACTACAATGTATTGTGAACTAAGTCACTGCGAGAAGGCACGTAAAACTTGCTCTCGGTGCACAGCGATGGGCCCCCCAACTGGAGCAGGCAATCGATCGATTTGATTGAAAAATAGACGATTTTACCGACTTCAATGACAATAAAATATGTAAGTATGAAACATTCGTTGATCATCATCCAATTCTGGGCAACGTCTTGTCTTTCTGCTAGTTAATAATACTAACTTCTTGCTTGATGTTGATTAAAATGCTATGAGGGATAGTTCAACATAAACGAAATAGATTTTCATTTATTTGGGAGTAATTAATTTCCTGTGATAATTCATGTGAATCCTGCAAATTAGTATTGATCACAATTTTTAGTAGAAATATTAATGAAAAGATTTTAGACATTTGTAAAACATCGTAATTTTGAACTACAGTTATTGGACAATGGTCAACGCTTAGGATACAAGTCCAAATTTTTCTCTGATTACCAGTATGTGAATCATGTAACTGACCGTCGGTCAATATTCTATTAGATCTGCGGTAAAAATAATAAACGTACTTTCGGATAATTGTAAAAAAGGCATTTCTAGCCTCGTCTCGGGATAAACTAAAAGTGGTCACGTGGTACTTAAGGTATTTAAATAATCATTGACCACACCTTTTTGTGAATTTTCCAAACAGAAAATAATGATTCAGTTCATTACAAAAAAATAAACTGTGAGCAAATTAGGGACGTATTTTACAGTACTTGCTTGACAACCGAGTATTTGGTGCAAGTCCAGAGTTCAACCTAATTAACAAAAAAAAAAAAAAAAAAAAAAAAATACAGAAAAATCTTTATGGTTTATGTAAAACGTCATCTTCCAAAAATTACGTAAATTGATCAAGTAGTGTTTGTTTAAATAAAAAAAAAATAAAATTTTACAATGATTTAACGATAATAAGGCTGATTTTTATCTCTTATTTTTGGAGAGATTGTTAAAGGAGAAATAATCAGTGATAAATGGTAAAGATGGCAAACCGAGACAACATACTTGCTTCCCCATAAAATTTGATTTTCTTAGTTACAAAATAAACTATTTGATCTATTTACGTGGTTTTTGGAATATGACATCTTCGTTCCGTGACAAATACGTAAATCATAAAGTTTTTTTTTTGTATTTTGAATTTGAGGACACGTTTAGATCTTTTATAAATTGAATCATAGTTTTCGTTGAATGACTATATACAACCTAATAATATTTACACACATGTACTCGTTAGATCACCAAAACAGAAGTTAAGAGAAGTTGAACCTGGTGAAGACTAAATGTGTGACTATTTAAGAATTCTTTGTGTTACTAATTATATTAATCTGTTAATAGCAGAACGCATGGGAATTCCACGCCAGCTGAAAACTTTTAAAACATGAATAAAATAAATAAAAAGTAAAATAAAACAAATAAAAACGAATTTAAAACAATTTTTTGGTAAATTCTTTTTTTAACCTTTTAAAGCTAAAAAATTTAATTAAAAAAATTTAGTTATATTTTCGATGAAAATTCAACACACAAGACATTGTTTTTTTTTTAAAAAAATAATATTAATATAAATTATAAAGGAGCAGATGTCATTTCATTACAAGATCATGTTTCTTTTTAATATGTTGACAAGAAATTTAAGCCAAACTGTATTTGTAATTCATTTAATAAAAAATCTATAATAATAAAAAACTTACAGTCTCCTCTAAACATGACTTTTTTAAATTATAAAATAAAATAGCCAATTTGAAACCGTAAACAGACAGCCATGTTTTTTTTGTTTTAAATATTTTTGAAGAGAAAATGGTTTTAATGATTTTTACTGATAGAAAGCGACTAAAAGGGGGTAATTCGTTTCTCATTAATTAATGTTTGCGATGATGATTTTTTGTGACTTCGGACAAGTAAATTATATTTAGATATGAGATGAATTTTATCTATAATGATTGCAACAGTAAAAAAAAGAATATGCATGAAAAATAAATCATTATTTTCAATAAACAGAGTTTTCGTTATGACAATTGTCAACGAGTGAATAGATCATAAAATCGATGATATGAAGAAGTTTTATTCTGAAAGTGAAAGAAAAACTAATTATTTTTAAATGAATAATCGAGATATGTTTTCCTTCTCATCATAATTATAAGCAGTAAACATAATAATAATAATAATAATAATAATAATAATAATAATAATAATTCTGATTCGTTTATGAACGTCTCTCTGGAAAGGGATGGGATTCATTTCCAGAGGATTTCCCTTAATCCCGGCTTCAAACCAGGAGCTTCAAAGAGCAAGGGCTTTTCTAAGGATGTTGGTGGTACCTATAATTGCAGAGGTTTGAAGGCCGCCCAAAACATCGGGGATTTGTAGTTTTTCAATTGTCCTTCCAGACGACTTGATACTACTCCTAGTGCACCAATTACGACCGGGATTATTTGTGTCTTAACCCCGTGTATACGCCTTATCTCTAAGGCCAATGGAGCATAATTGCTCCACTTCTCAGTCTCCTTCTCTCTCACATTCCTGTCCCAGGGTACTGAGAAGTCTACAATCACCAGTTTTTTAAGACCTTGTCAATGACGACCAAATCCAGATGCTTATGTTCCAATTGCTTGGTCGTCATGACGCTTTTGTCCCAAAATACCTCTACCTTGCCATCCTCACTTGTTCTCACTTCATCAGGCACCTCCTCAAACTATTTTCTAGCACACTTCACCCCAACCCTCTTACACACCTCCCAATATATCCGGAGTCCCATGATATTGCGGTACTCTCTCTGGGGCAGTCCACTACACCCTGATGCAAGGTGCGCAATGGACTCTGAGGTCTTACCAGAAATCCAGCATTCTGCAGCAACTCCCTCTCCTAGAACCACTTTGTTTAACAATCGTCTTCCTAATGCCTGCTCTTGTGCTGCACAAACAAAAGTTTCAGTACTCTTAGCCAGATACCCAGCTCTAATTCATTGTCACGATCTTTCATCAGCCACTTCTGCTATATCCTTGAAGAACCTTCCATGTATTTTCTTCCTAGCCAGTTCTTCTGCCCTTTCTCTATCCACACGTTTCACATAATCAGCCTTGGTCTCACATACCGCCACTTCATTGGCCACAACCTTAAGCATCCACTCCTCACTTCTAACCACATGCTCCTTCAACGACATCTCCTCGGATCTAACACAATCTTTTACACTTTTCAATCCTCTCCCACCATCTTTCCTCTTTTGATACAGCGTTGTTACACTACTTCGAATGTGAAATATACCAAACATTGCTAAAACTTTTCTTGTTTCGATATCCATGGCATGCAAATCCTTGTCAGACCGTTCTAAAATTCCCGCGCTGCATCTCAAAACACTGACTGCCCATGCATGTACTGCTTTCATTAGGTTTCCTCCATGCAGTTTCGACTTTGCAATTAGTTTCACTCTTCTAAGATACCCCTTCCTGACTTTTTCTTTCATTTCTCTGTTCATGATGCTTACACCCTCCAGCACTCCCAAATACTTACATCCTGTATCTTCTATTTCTTTCATGATTTCTCCATTTGGCAGCACTATTCCATTCGAATGAACCTTTACTCCTTTTTTCATCACCAGCACCGCACATTTACTAATCCCAAACTCCATCCCAATATCTTCTGAGTATGTCCCCACAAGTTCTACCAGTCTCCATTTCCTTTTCATTTCTACCGAATATTTTCAAATCATCCATAAACAGTAGATGGTTGAGGCGTCTGTCACCAGATCCAAAGTTATACCCCAGTTTTTCTCTCTTCAAGAGGATGCTCAGTGGCATCATTATCATTACAAAAAGAAGTGGCGATAACGAATCTCCTTGAAATATCCCACGTTTAATGCCAACCTGCCCCATTTCCTCTCTGTTTGCTGTCAGCACCGTTTTCCATTGGGCCATACTTGTCTCTAAAAGCCCTACCACATTCTCAGCAACCTTGATCATCAATAGTGTTTCACGTATCCATGAATGAGGAACCATGTAATAAGCCTTTCTGTAATCGATCCATGCTACGCTCAGATTCTTCTTCTTCGCATCCTGCATTATTGCTTTATCAATTAGTAGTTACTCTTTAGTACCTCTCGAGCCTTTCCGGCACCCCTTTTGTTCGTCAGGAAAAAACACCATTACTCTCTAGATGTTCATAAATTTTCTCCGCAAATATTCCAGTCAACAGTTTCCACATCAATGGCAGACATGTATTTGGTCTATAATTATTGGCATCTGTTCCTTTTGCAGGATCTTTCCTAATCAGTGTTGTTCTTCCCTTCACAAGCCAATCAGGGATAGCAGCAGCTATAGGTGGATAAAGGCATGGAAACTGTTTAAACCAGGAGCCCATCACTCCATCTGGACCAGGTGCCTTCCAGTTTGTCATCCTTCGTATGCCAGCCTTAACGTCATCGATGGTTATCTCAACGTTCTTCATCTGCTGCATTTCTGATAGCCTTTCTTTGACCTCTCCCAACCTGCTAGCCTTCTCGTTATATCGCCCTTCGACAGACCAAATCCCACTCCAGAACTTCCTTGCATTTTTGAATTTAGAGTGTTGTTATTTCCCGCCTGTTTACTACCATTTAATTCTTTATACAGCTGATTTTTCTGGAAAAGGTTGTTCTACCGAAATGCAACACTTTTTCCAACAAAGTTCCTAATTTTCATACCACCAGTGTGGACCTTCTCTTTCAACATTGTTAGAACGTTCATCGTTCCTTTTTCCAGCAATCTATACATCCTTTTAAGCTCGTCCTTGGCTTTCTATCCTAGTTTAACGCCTTTTCTTATTTCTTCGATTCTATTAATGTTTTTCAGCCACCATTTAATACTTTCTTCAAACCGCCTCTGCCAGTGTGGCCTTCTATCCTTCATTTCTTCCCTTTTCTTCTGTAATAAGCCAAGACGATTCGCAATAACGTATGACGCTGCATACAGAAGCCTGTTAATTTCCGTAATCGATATGTTCTTTCTTATGATGTTGTGAATTACTCCTTGAATTATTTTTACCTCGTTTTTCACCTTTCGCCTATCACTACTCTTCATACTTGGAATCTCTATGATATCGTTTCCAAGAAGAACCTCTCTTAACTTCTGAAGTACTTCTTTTTCTACAAAAGTCAAAGTTCAAACTTCATCACCACTTCTCCATACATCTGCTTCTTTCACTGGCTCCATTGTCTCAGTCAATGATCTCATCTGCCTTAGATTCTTCAAACTCTTTCTCATTACTTCCCCTAACCATAGAATTCCATATCTCCTCAGTTGTCCGCCTCCCATCATCGCTTACATTTCCCTTCTGCACTTCCATTCTCTCAGTTCTTTCATCAGAGCTAGTTTCATCAATTTTGCTTGCGTTATTCATTTCATTCCTAACCATCCATTCTCTTGCAATCACTGAAAGTAGGTTGCTATTTTTAATTTGTTTTAACTGGGATACCAAATTCGCGACACTTCTAGCTCCTCCCCTTCCTCTCGATTCCCATTCTTCCTTCGCTTTTCGGATATATCCACCAGATTTGGTACTTCCACTTCTTACAAAGCATTCCCACATTACTCTTCTTTCCTCATCCGTCCACGTTTTTTTTACATTTCCTGTTCCAACTCCCTTGACCAGTGTGACACCTACCTGACGTGAGACTATCACAAGATGTTTTAGCCTCATTCACGTCGTTATTTTCAATATTTTGATTTCACATTCTCCCATAAATGGGGTTAATGAATTTAAGGTTACACCACCACTGATAGTTTTATCGAAACATTATCTCTAGGAAGGTCACCCACCAAGGTATAAGATCCCCTCCCGACCTTTTTTCCTCCATCACCACCACTATTCCCATTACCACCACCAACAACAATAGAAATAAAATCTACAATGATAATGGCAACTCTAATATCGGTAGCCATAATATTAACAGCAAAAACAACACTAGCAATGACAGCAAAAAACAACACCTACCATTACAGCTACAGTAATAATAAAAACATACCAACACTACTACTACTACTACTACTACTACTACTACTACTACTACTACCACCACCACCACCACCACCACCACTACTACTAATAATATTAGTGATAATAGTAATAACCATGAAAGTAAATTTTGTTTTTTTAATAATAATAATAATAACGATAATGATAATAATGATAATAATAATGATAATGATAAAAACAAATAATAATAATAATAATAATAATAATAATAATAATAATAAGTAGAAGAAGAACAATGACAATAATAATAATTTCAGTTAGAAAACCTTACTTTGTTCGTTTTTTTTAAACTCCTCTGCCGATGTTGCTTTTGGCAAGAAAAATGTACACAAAAACAGAAACATAAAACATCCAAACATGTGAGAGACAATTTCTCGTTTAACCGTGAATACAAGTTTTAAATTCTAATTTCAGTTAGAAACGCTTTTTTTCCCTCTGCTATTTTTTAAAACTCCGCCGCTGATGTTGCTGACGACCGGAAAAATGTACACAATGACAGAAACATAAAACATCCGAACATGTGTAAGACAATTCCTTGTTCAACCATGAATTTCAAGTTCAAATTAAAATTTCGGTTAGAAACGCTTATTTGTTTCGTTTGACATTTTTTAAACTCCCCCGCTGATGTCGCTTTTGACCGGAGAAAATGTACACAAAGGCAGAAACATAAAACATCCGAACATGTGTAAGACAATTCCTTGTTTAACCATGAATTTCAAGTTCAAATTAAAATTTCGGTTAGAAACATGGTAAGACAATTCCTTATAATTCCTAATAATAATAATAATAATAATAATAATAATAATAATGATTAGCAGAACCCGTGAAAATTCCACGGTAGTTGAAAACATCATCGCATAATCAAACAATAGAATGTCCTTCAATAGAATAATCAGTGTAATATTAGTTCTGATCAGATCGTGAATTAAAAAAAGATATTTTTCTAGTCAAATATGGAGAACTGCTTGAGATATATTATTATAAGAAATAGAACTATAGTAAAGTACTACTTTTTTTCTAGAAATTATAATTTAATCAAAGTGACTTGTAAATCAGTAATAAATATGTCAAATTTTTTTCTTGATAATCTGATAATTTGGCATGTAAGTAATAAGATTTGATAAAAACATGTTACATGTCAACTTTTGCAATGTTTTTATTGTGGTAAGAAATGGAATGAATCAGTAAGAAGTGGGGTTGGTAGGGTTTTGTTAAAGAAAAAAGTGTAGGATGTTGGAAGATGATATGGCAACACTTTCTGTTGTAGGATGTTGGCAGATGATATCGCAACACGTGCAAATAAATATATTTCATAAGGATAAATATTCTTAATTCATTATGAAATTGAATGTCTGAATTTGTTAGATGACATAAATTAATTTTCAGATCGTAAATTGCTTCAGCCATTACCTGGAATGACTCCTTATAGTCCCCTTTCTTAAAAATATATATGAAATAAAGTGATTTTCAGGTCGTAAACTGCTTCAGCCATTTTCGTGACTGACTCCCTATACCACTGTCGTTCCCTCCACCCGCTTTCACAATAATATGAAGAGAAATAAGGTACTTGTACAGTATTCTACCTGAGAAAATAATGAAAAGTCATACTACACGACGATTTGACGTAATTTTCGGTTTTACAAACTTTTATGGTTCTCACAAGTAAGATTTTCTGTGTTTTTTTTTCATATGGGTACTATACTGTACAAATACGTTATTTCTTGGGTCAATTACTGTACAAGTACCTAATTTCTTATTTTAAAATGAAATTACTCGATCATTTTACGTAATGTTAAGTTGTAATATCTTTTCCGTACGTCACAGCTAAGAGTTTGTTTGTTTTTTCATATTTTACTATACTGTAGAAGCATTTTATTTATTATTTAAGTCATACGACTCGATGATTTTACGTGAGTTTCAGTTTTAATCCCGTATGTACGTCAACGGTAAGGTTTTCTTTTCTAAGAGTTTGTTTTTTATCATATAGGTACGGATATCACATCTCAAATATAAACAAAAAAAATGAAAATAATGCTTGGTTGAATTGCATTGTGAGAACGAAACGAACATTATTCCCCCCACCCCCGCCTAAAGAAAAACGACGAAGATAATGCCTGAGAGATTACTTTATGACCACAAAACTGATACTACTCCTTTACCGCTGCCTAAAAAAGAAGGTTTGATAATCCCTAGGAGTCTCCAGAGGACTTTTAAAAGCAACATAACAATGCTTCGTTCATCCACCACCATCGTGACGTCGTTTTATTATAAATTTATTAAATAACATCGAAAATCCAGGAAAAAACGGCCCCCTCGGATCGAAATTGGCTTAGTTGACCCTCACAGAATACAACAACTAATTGATGTAGTGGAGACAGTGGTGATGATCGTGGTGGTGACGGCGTGTTAGCTATGGTGGTGGTGGAGGTGGCTATGGTGGTGATGGTAGTGGTGGCAGTACTGAGAACTTCGGTGGTGGTGATAGTTGCAGTGGAGATGGAGACGATGGTGGCAGTGGTTGCGGTGACGGCGGTGGGAGTGGTGGGAGTGATGGTGGCAGCTGCAGTAGAGATGGTGGCGGTGGCATTTGCAGTGGTGACGATGGTGGCAGTGGGTTCTACAGGTGATCTGCACCGACCACACACTGGCTGGTTTTTCTCATCCAATTAGAATGTGGCTAGTTTTTTTGTTGGTTTATTTTAATCAAATCCAATCAGAATGTGGCTAGGCTTTTCCTAACCAGCAACACCAACTTTTTTCTTTTATTAGCCATTTGGGATGTTCCACTTTCCCTTTTATAGAATGTCAGGATGATAACGGTCGAAGAGAATTAGCGTATTAATATATAGATAATAATAACCAATATTTTCATTATCCTCACCAGAAAAAGAAATAAGTAATAAAGAATAAGCAACATTTCTCATCATCATCACGAACATCATAATAAATAATAACCACTACTTTCCGCATCATCATCATCATCATCATCATCATCATCAATAAGTAACACCTTCCTTCTTATCATCATCACTATCATAATAAATAAAACTTTACTTCCGATGATAATCATAATGAGCAATAAACAAAAATAATAAGCAATACTTACCTTATAATAATAATAATAATAATAATAATAATAATAATAATAATAATAATAATAATCATCAACATCATAAATAATTGATAAAAACAAGTAATACTTTCCTTTTCATTATTATTTTCTTTATTGACACTATTAAGCCATGTCATTTCAATTCACTAAACCAATCAAGCAATATGATTTAGTGACCCGACAAATACAATGAATAGCTATCGTACACATGATAACAGTTGAATGAATATTCAATTTATATTTGTGTGCTCAAGTGCTTATTGAGATGGCCTGGATAATTGTGTGCCAAGTCTACGGATTATTGTGCTTTCCTATGTACATATTTGTGAGAAGTGAATTATTAAATCCACATAGAAATTTATAGTTATAACTTGTAACCTGCTTGTATCTTAATGAAATATTTGTATTCTAAATAAATTTGATTAATCTCGTGTCCAGTCAAAGTGCTAAAACAAGGTTTAATTTTGCATTAAAAAAGTTTAAATTGTCAGAGAATTTTCTATTGGTTAGAATTTTGGGAGATTTGCTTACTGTTGCCAATTTATTAGTTCAGAAGAAAGTTCTTGCGAAATTTTTAATTTTGATTTATAATGATGTATTTTCAAAAAAGTTTTCGTTATAATACCTTTACTTTGCATATTATTTTAAAGGGAGATTTTCGCTCTATCTAATCGTTTTAATTACAACCGTCTTAACACAATTATGTCTTTTTGTTCAGAACGTTGAATACACGTTAGAAAAAAGCAAATTCACATATTTTTCTTATTTCAATTCAAGCTAGGCCGAAAAGCTTCTGTAACACCTGGCGATATCAATGAAGCGTTTGGCACAGGAATCAATACTAAACGCACAGAACAATGGTGATTTAGGAAATTTTATGGTGGCGACGAGAGTCTTGAAAATGATGAGCATAGTGTTCGGCCATCGGATGTTGACAACAATCAATTAAGAGCTTTAGTCGAAGCTAATCCACGTACAGTTGTCCGAGAAATTGCTTCTGAATTAGAGGTAACGTATACGACGATTTCCAATCACTTAAGAAAGATTGAAAAGACAAAAAAAACTTGATAAATGAGTGTCTCACAAATTGAACGACAAATAAAAGAAACGCGTTTATGAAGTGTCATCTTCCCTTACTTTTAAGCAACATGAACAACCCGTTCCTCAACTGGGTTGTGACTTGCGATGAAAAGTGCATTCTTTACGACAATCGGCGACGCTCAGCTCAGTGGTTAGATGCCGACGAAACTCCACAACACTTCCCAAAGCCACAGTTACACCAAAAGAAAGTTATGCTGACTGTTTGGTGGTCTGCGACTGGTCTCATCCATTACTATCTTTTTAATACAGGCGAAACAATTACGGAGGTGAAGTACTGTCAACAAATAGATGGAATAGATCAGAAACTTCGACAACAATACCCAACATTAGTCAACAGAAAAGGCCAGTTCTCCTCTACGACAATGCCCGACCGCACGTTGCTAAACTGATCCTGCAGAAGTTGAAGGAATTTGGCTATGAAACTCTGCCTCGTCTGCCATACGCTCCACCTACCGACTACCACTTTTGCAAGCATCTCGACAACTTTCTGCGTGAGAAATGCAAAATGAAAACCTAAGCCATATCAAAATCGCCTGCAGCGACTTCATCGCCACCAGAACGCAAGATTTTACGTTACTGGCATGAATATACTTGTTTTGCGTTGGCAAAAGTGTATTGATTTTGATGGTGCTTATTTCGATCAATAAATGTTCATCTTTCAAAAAAAAATTTTTTTTATTACATTTTCACCCCAAACAAGACACATTGCCACTGTGTTTTAGGGGGCTACTATCGGGGACATAAGCATCAGGGGTACTGTGTAGGAAGTTGGGCAGCAAGATGTCGGTTCACGTTGCACTTGAACTTCTGCATGTCAGTGCAGTCGGGTAAGCAGGGACTCGGAAGGGAATTCTAAAGTCTAGCTGTTCTGGAGGAAGAAACTACTGAAGTAGAAGGCTCTCTTGCATCTAGGGATCTCTACTGTGAAGGGGTGGGATTTAGCTGCTTGTCGGGTTTGTCGGGGGTATTTACGTCGTGGGGGCAAAAGTGCTTGCAGTTCGTCAGAGCATTCTCCGTTAAAGTACTTGTAGAACAGGCAGAGGAAAAGAGGTTGAAGTTTAGATGGCAGTTCAGGACCTATCAGATTGGCGACTCTCTTTTGAACCTTATCTAGGAGCGAGAGACTAGTGGCAGATGCACCAGCCCAAATATGACAACAATACTCCATACATGGGCGAATGGTGGCCTTATGGAGGTATAGCATACTTTCTAGCAAGGTAGAGAGAACTCACCTTCTTCGCAGCGGCCCTGGCAATGTTCTCAATGTAATTGTTCCAACTCATGTTTCCTGTAAACGTTAGGCCAAGGAGTTTAAAAAGATGTATTTTCAGATAAAGAGTCATTGGCCATTGCTATTGGCGGTAGGGAAGGGTTCTTGTAATTATTGAAGGAAACAAGTTTAGTCTTGGCGGCATTAAAGGTGACCATCCATTTTTGTCCCGAATCCCCTACAGATCGGGGGTCATCCTCTAGTGTTTCTGCCATTTCTTTAGATATGTGTTCATTTGTTTTCCTGTTGTGTCTGTTATAGAGCGAGGTGTCATCAGCATATATACTCATCTCACAAACAATTTTGTCAGGGAGGTCATTTATGAATATTAGGAATAACAGAGGTCCAAGGATAGATCCCTGAGGCATTCCCACATTTATATCATATTGTTTGGATGTACGACCGTTGAGGACAACCTGGATTTTTCTCTTATCTCAGAAGGATTTAATTATGTCATGTATTCTTCCAGTGATACCATATGATCTGATTTTCCTGAGAAGACCTTCATGCCATACCCCGTCAAAATCCTTGGATATATCTAGAGCTACCGCTCTACCCTCCCCCGCTTTGTCCAGTGACTGGTATATACGTTTTGAGATTACAGTTAGGATGTCTGCTGTGGAACGGGCTTGCCTAAATCCATATTGTTGGTCAGTCAGAAGTTTAGCATCTGTAAGGTGATGGACTAGAGCATGGTTAAGTATGGTCTCAAATATTTTGGGGAAAAGTGGGAGGATGCTAATGAGGCGATAATTTACTGGGTCAGTTCTTTCGGCAGAATTCTTGAAAACTGGTACTACAGAAGCAGTTTTCCAGCAGGCAGGAAAGCAAGATTCATTAAGGCATTTGTTGTAAAGTTTGGAGAGAACTGGATCTACTTCGGCAGCGCACTTTTTTAATAGCACAGTCGGGATGAGATCAGGTCTACATGCTTTTGCAGTGTCAAGCTTTCTTATTTGAATTTAAAAGTAAAAAACCGGAAGAACTTTCTTGCAACCTGATAATAGTTTAAAAAGAAAACACAATTTTAGAGCAGATTTTTTATTTGGTAAACAGTGTTAATTTCTTTTTAATTCTAATTATTGGTAAAAATAAATAACCATTTAATGAATTATATACAAATCTACCAGCAAGTTTTACTTTCTTGCTATCCTTAATTTTGTATTCAACAGAAAATATACGTTTTTAACAAATAATCACTATATTAATAAAAAAATATCGCGGTGAGTTCCCAGATTTAGGATATTCTAGTTCTTGAATTGAAATCTGGACCGAAGCAAATATATATATATATATATATGTGTGTGTGTGTGTGTGTGTGTGTGTGTGTGTGTCTTTGTGTGTGTGTATGTAGTAGTAGTAGTAGAGATTTAAAAGGTTATAACAATGCGAGGAATGAAATATAGTCGTTGTTGGTGACAGGAGATGAAAACAAGTGGTGATTTACAAATCAATACATATGTCTATATATACATATTTATTCAGTTGTATTAGATACAAATGTATTACTTGTTATGTCTGCGATAATATCCATTATTAATTTCGGAAAAAAATCCCTTTTCAAATGGTAGACGTGACAGATCGATTCAAAGCATGCTAGATGATGGAGCGGAAGTTGGATAGCTGTGTGGAGTCCGGGAGCAAATGTAAGGAGGGGATTCATGTATGGTCTGATTAAGCAATTAACATGTTTTTTTTTATAAATACATATTTTTATTTATTTATTTAGTTAGTTATTAACTTGTTGCTTTAGTGTGAGCTTTTTTTAATTTCGCATATTCTCTGTTTATTTATTTATTTTCTTGCTGATATGCATTATATATATATATATATATATATATATATATATATATATATATATATATATATATATATGTATTGTTTAAAAAGAAAATTTCTACCCACTGAACTGACAATACACACTCTCTACTTCGACTAACAAACTCTGCCAAACGACATCATGGCACGTAAGAAAAAAAAATATATTGTATTGTTTAAAAAGAAAATTCCTGATTGAAGGCTTATAAGCCGAAAATTTGAAACTTTAAATAAATATTTTGTTTATTTAAAAAAATACAGATACGCACGTGGTTGTCTTTCTAATCTCATATTTCGAATTCCGTTTTCCCCGTGCTTCTAAAAAGTGGATTACTATAAAACTATATATATGTGTGTGTGTGTGTGTGTGTGTGTCTCTCTCTCTCTCTCTCTCTCTCTATATATATATATATATATATATATACACACAGGTGACCCCAAAAAACGGGCCCCGTGTACACTTTATGTGATATCTTCTTTATTTATTCACCGATTGCACTTATTTTATAAGACATGGCAGAATCAACGACCGTGAGTACACCAAGATCCCAGTGGGAGCTGGGACAAAGATTACACTGTGTTAAATTTTACTACAAGACAGCCTCATGTGTCAGTTCGAATGTGAAAAGGTTTCATCCAAAAGCAGAATTCCGAACTGGGTGGACCACTTCGAGAAGTATGGGACCGTGGAGAACCTCAACCCTGCCAGAGAGAACCGTCCAAGCCACTCGGGACATCCCAAGAAGCGAACAGCTGAGCTGGTCGAAAGAGTAAGAGAGTCTCTCCAGCAGAGTCCGAAACGCTCTGTGCGTAAGCGAGTGAGACTTGCAGGAGAGTGCTGGTGAACAATATCAGGGCTTAACCATACAGAATACAGACGCTGCAGACCCTTACAGCCACAGACAAGAAGTAGAGGAGGACTATGGCAGTCAAGATACTCGAGAAGATCGAGGACACACCAAGTTTCCTTAACCTCCTTTGGACCTCAGATGAAGCCTACTTTCATCTTGATGGAAAGGCGAACTCCAAGACAAATATCTTCTGGGGGTCCTCCAGACCCAATGAAGTAGCCACCAAGCCCCTGCACTCTCCTAAGTGCACAGTGTTGGCTGCAATCTCGGCCAGAGGCATCATCGGACCAATCTTCATCGAAGAATCTGGCGCAGCAGTGACAGTCACCAAGGAGCGGTATGTGGAGGTCCTCAAAACCTTCAAGAGTGAGCTCCAAACCATCTACCCGTCGCTCATGAGCGAGTTCTGGTTTCAGCAGGGCAGAGCAAGTTCTCACACCTCAAACCTGTCCCGAGATTGGCTGAAAGAGAACTTCGGAGGCAGAGTGATCAGTCTCAAGATTTTGAGTGGGCACTCCATAGGCCACCCCAAGATTTTTTTCTTTGTGGATATTTTAAGGATAGAGTCTACGCAGGGAAACCCAGAACACTCACGAAACTCAAGGAAGCCATCAGGGAGCAGATGAGAGCCTGTCTGTAAGAACGTCATGGACAACTTCGTGCTGCGCCTCAAGAAATGCACGGAGCTAAATGGAGGCCATCTAGAACATATACTGTAGAACGGAGAAAAAAGGCCAAAGACTCTAGTGTTTTGATGTGATGTTTTGAATATAATAAACTAGTTATGGCCAAAGTTTCATTCGGACAAACCACTAAGAAACAGTTGGGACCCGTTGTTTTGGGTCACCCTATATATTATATATATTATATATATATTATATATATCATATATATATCATATATATATGTATCATATATATATCATATATATATCATGTATCATATATATATATCATATATATATGATATATATATATGATATATATATGATATATAAACATGATATATATATGATATATATATATGATATATATGATACATATATATATATGATATATATATGATATATAGGGATAGCTTCCGTATATGATATATATATTATATATATATATATATGATTTCCCAATTTTCTTTTCTTTTCTTGTAAAGTATGCATTACTTCTAGCTAGTCTAAAGTTAATGAATAACCCTAAAGGTATTACTTCTTAACCAGATATTTAAACGAGTTAAAAATAACCAGACTTTCTCAATTTGATAGAAGTTCCATTATAGCATATTTATTATGGCGTGGTCGAACATTCTGGCATTAGATAGGTAATTCAATGTGTAATTTAAAAGAAATAAATAAAAATACAAAACTCCCCAAGATCCCCACCACCACCCCACATACCCTTTAAATATCGGCATAAAAGCAGACTGGCATTCCTCCTCTTTACGCTATGAACTTCAAGCTAAGTCGAACTCTACGATCCCAAAAGCTAAGAAACTTTTCTGTTCGTAACTTTTGCCGTCTAAAAACACCAGCATGTTTAGTTTTTTAGTTTTTCTCTTTTTCCTTATCACAGGTTTGACTTTAATCCTGAATATTTGTCTTGTTTTCTTATCTTTCTTCTGAATCTTTTTTGTCAAAAATACTATTATTAACCAATATTTTTTCTTATATTTAAAACGAGAAAAAAAGTCTCCATGAAATTAAAGATTTCCCAAATTATAATTGCATATTATCTGAACTAAAAAACACGCGGCTTTTTTTTCTTGTAAAGTATGCATTACTTCTAGCTAGTCTAAAGTTAATATAGTCTAAAGTTAATATATAATCCTAAAGGTATTACTTCTTAACCAGATTTTAAACGAATAAAAATAACCAGACTTTTTCAATTTGATAAAAGTTCCATTATAGCATATTTATTATGGGGTGGAGCTGGAACGGTTGAACATCCCAGCTCGACCTAGATAAAGGCAAAAAGTATCCATGCATTAACATGGGAGGAGAGACTATCTTCAAGTACTATCCTAAGTCGGGAATGGGGCAACGGACTTTACTAAGTAGATATTAATAAGTCTTCTCACCTTTTTTTATTTTATTTATTTTTTTCCTCAATGGAGAGTAGATAATGCATGCGGATGTGTTATCGGCAGCTCCAGTAACTCTCGTTCTCCTTTTTTGTCCTTCAGTCCTCATTTCCAATGAATGATTTTTCTGACAAAGGGTGAAGAAAAAGCTGCTTTCCAGGTCGGTAGTAGCCTGAGATGTCGGAAAATTTCTGTTTCTATGCCTATCCTTGTTGTCATGTCACTAGTAAGGGTGCTGGAGGTAAACGTTTCATCTGGGCTGACGTTAACCGCCTGATAGTCAAGGACCCGAACCTTAGATTAACCACTAAGGAGGCTGTCCTATCAGCAGGTGCAAAGTACCGGGGCTGCTGTATTGCCATTTGGTTAATGGATTCTGGACCATACAGTAGTTTCTGGTAGGGCCTCTCGATGCCATACTAGTGAGTAATTGTTACGGCTTTACCTTATCATGTGCTACAAAAAAATTTCTTGTTTTTTTCTCTCTTATTTTCCCTCTCTGCCCTGCTCCAACCAAATCTACCGACCTGCTCCACAAACTCCAAAACCTCAACAATCATGACAAATCTCCAAAAAAGAAACACGAATAAACCTAGAACCCCATCCTCCACCGTTTATTTATTTATTTTGTTTGGTTTATAACTTGTTTCAGCAGAAAAAAAAATAATAGTAATAATGATAAAGACAACATAACAGAGAACAATATAAAAAAGCTCACGCTAAAACAAGTTATAAACCAAAAAATAAATAAATAAAATAAAAATAAAGACAAATAAATAAAAATAGCAAATTTATAAACATGTTAATTACCTAATCATATCATACATAAACCCCCTAGTCACATTTGCCCCGAGGCCTCACATAGCTACACAACTTCCGGTCCTTCATCCAGCATGCTTTGAATCGACCTGTTACGCACACCATTTGAAAAGGGAAAATTTTTCCGAAATTAATAATGGAATACATCGCATAGGCTTACAAGTAAGACATTTTACCATACAACTGAATAAATATATATATTAATATATATATATATATATATATATATATATATATATATGTACTTATTGATTTGTAAATCGCCACTTGTTCTCGTCTCCTCTTACCAACAGCGACTATAATTCATTTCTCGCATTGTGACAGCCTTCTAAATCTCTTTTACACACCTATCCCACACAATGCTTCAAGCAAACTACATATCAATCATATATATATATATATATATATATATATATATATGATATATATATATCATATATATATGATATATATATATGATAAATATATCATATATATATGATATATATATATGATATATATATGATAAATATATATATACGATAAATATATGATAAATATATATATATGATAAATATATATACAATATATATATGATATATATATATATATATGATATATAAATGATACATATATACGATATATATGATACATATATATGATATATATATATATATGATATATATATCATATATATATATGACACATATATGATATATATATCATATATATATATATGATACATATATACGATATATACGATATATATGATATATATATATGATATATATATATATGATATGTATATAATGATTTTTTATTATGATAATTAAATAATTATATATATGATATATATATATATGATATATATATATAGGATATATATATATATATGATATATGTATATAGATCATATATATACATATGATATATATATATATCATATATATATCATATATATATGTGTGTGTGTATGTATATGTGTGTGTGTGTGTATTTATTTGTATAAACTATCGCTAGCTAATTTACTAGAAGCGGGTAATATTTCACCATTGTATTACTACATTTGTTATTTAAATTTCAGTAAACTAACTGGATCTTGCTATGCGTACAAGCATTTTTATAATTATTTTAAAACTAACTATAAAATACATTTCATTTCATTTCACTTATACTTATAACAAAACAATTTTACCTTTTAAATGTTGAAAGGTTTCATTTAAAGTATATTGGGTAACGTTTGTGTTAGAGCAAACCTGTATTTGTGAAACATCTTTATTTACCTATATGTAATAAACGCAGATTATACTGAAACGATATTTTTACGTCGATGTATATATTAAAATTATCTCCCTTGCTTTATTTATTATCGTTGCCCGGGTGTTTGGAAGTGTGTGTTGAGCAAAAAAAAAGTGGTAGTAGGCAGGCAGGCAGGCTCGCCAAACAGGAAGTGACGTAAGTTTAAATTAAGGCTAGTCAATCGAAAAGAGGGGGTGGCTTTCGAAAATATAAGCGAAAAAAACGATCCTTCCCTGTAGAAAAGTGCCCACTTTAGGGTAAAGGTATGGATGTTTTTAGCCAATTTTTCGATATTTGTAGTCTGAAGGGTCGACTTAAAAACGATACCGATCTTGTAAAAATCCGTTGCCTCTGTCGAAGGTTTTTGCGAGACATACAAACATACATATATATATACATTTAAACAGATGAGATTTATATTATAGAAGATCTAACTGTTTATACAAGGATTTCTGGAGTAGCTTAGTCATGAACTTTAAAGAAAAAATGCAGGATGGAAATATTGGACATATTATGTTTGTATAAATCTTATAAACATGAGTTTATATCAAGTATGACCTTTATAATCAATGGAATCAACAGAATTAATGCAAAATTTAAAAGCACAAAACGTTAAACGAAGGGAAATACGTAGTGTTTTCGTGCAAATGTGCATTTGTGCAAAACATGTTCATCATCGAACATGAGATTGATCAAGTAACAAATCAATAAAAGTATTTTTACATACGTGACCTGGTCTTCATTCGTTGATCATTGCTTTTCCATGTGTGTTATTCATTGTGTCATTGCCTCGTTAGTAGCTGTTGATCAGCTGTTTAACAGAAAAATAAATCTCGTGCGTGCGTCAATGGGAACTTGTTGCGATTTCAAAGATTTTATTTGGCAGAAAGGTTCATTCACGAGGAGGGCAAAAATGGCTGAAATTATTTTCTTCTTAATTTTTGTGCTTAATCTTAAAAATGGTCGACGAACGGACAGGTCTCGAGGAAATATTCAGTTAAATTCCTACATTTTCGGCACGTCTGGTCTGACCGCTTCCTCGTCTTAAACTAGTTCACTCACCCGTTTCCAGACAAATGATCATTTATGTAATATCATCGACATTTACTTCTAGCGTGTTTTATATAGGAAGCTGATCCTTGATTCCATTTTCTGCACTCACGCCAGATGCACTGAGTTTATTTCCGTTTACCGCCAGGTTGTTCTGGCATATACCTAATGGAATATTCCCGAAATTCATACTAGCTAACATAATCTCTACTTACTAGCGTAGGTTCCTAATATATAACATTAGAAACATTTATGGGAAATTAATAAAAGAAGATACTTCTTTAGTATTTTTTTTTTTTTGCAATTACGGTTGCCATTAAGATATCTGCTGTTAAAAAATTCCTTTCATTTCAAGCAACATCTCATCAATATAAAAGATGCAAACGTATTTAGGTGCAAAACAAATTGTTGAGGGTGCCGCTTACAACCTGACTTCAATGAGATCGACAACAATGAAGAGTGCCAAAATTTTGAATGAAGGTTTTTGACAGTTTCGTGAGAATATTGAGAGAAGAAATCTCAACTGAAACAATTCAACTTCTTCCAAATTGTCAGCAGAAACAGCGTTTTACATAGAATGTAAACACTCACAAAGTGTAAAAGTGCTTTTTCTCTAACGTGTCTCAGCAGCATCAAATTCAACAAAATCATAATCCAAATAATAAATTATTTCTATTGAACTTTAAAAACGACACGCCCGCCTTGTTAAAGATGTTTAAAATAGAGACATTATGAGTGGTCATCGTCTCGGCTCAGTTTGATGCCCGTTATTGGAATAGTGTTTGAATCATTTCGTTTGCCCTGATGGATGGCGCAAAACATACATTTTTACAGGAATCATTCTCCTAGGCTTATATTATATCCGAAAACAGTTTAAGCTTTGCAACGTCTGAATCGGTGTAAATATCCGCTCCGTCTCATATGGAGTTAGAATACGGATATATGTCACATTCTACACATCAGTCCTACAGTGTTTTTTTTTTTTTGCTTTATATACTCTCCGCATGAATGTTATTTCTGATGTGATTTTTTTTCTTTTGCTTACATGAGCTGAATATTTTTCATGAAAACATGAACGAATACTCTGAAACATTGTAAATAATTCTTATTCTAAAAATCTATGCGAACATCTAGGATGATATGATACCTTGATTGCTGCGACACACACGTGGCTACCAAAGGAAGAATAAACTACAAGAAATAAATAATATAGGAGCGCACAAAAGTAGGCACTGCTTATTTAAAAACGGTGATTTGGTGTTTTCTCATTTTCTCAAAGTCATCGCCTACTGAATGGTGCTGAAGAATCGGTCGGCCGCTATAGAGCGAATTCTAAGTTTGGACTCACCATGATCAGGTCAATGAAACCTCGGTCCATCCAACATATACTAGAATGTATAGTTTTTAAATAAAACACTTATATATATATATATATATATGTGTGGGGGGGTCACGAATAGGCTCCTATATAGTTGACTTTTTTTAAAAACAGATTACATATAATGATAGATGTATCGAGACGCAGACATGGGTGTGTTTGATCTGGCAGAACGGTGGTTCATTAAAATTTTTGAGTTGAATCATATTGTGTCGAATAAATTCACCTCATAAATTCACGTTCTTATTAAAATGAAAGCCCCCCCCCAAAAAAAAGTCGGAACTTTAGACAATTCTCGACACAAATTTTGCATGACTTTTTTTCCTTCTCCACTTGCACGTGGCACTCTTTCGAAAATAGACAAATAGATAAATAATTAAAAATAAGAATGTTACTTGTTATCGTGTCAAAAGAAGGAAATAATCCTGCTCACGTGATTACGTGTCTTTTTAAAAAACATTTACATAACCTTTTTATTTTTATATCTGTTTAAGCTTTTTTTCAGTGTACTAGAAGGAATTCAGTTGATTACAACCTTTTTTGTGTGTTCTTTACATTACAATAGTACAACCCTGCATCCGACAGCGAAATACTACACCATTCAATACTGTAAAACTGATACGAAGCTGTCCTGCTTGAAAAGGGCGCCATTTTCTTCTTATTCATATTTATATCGATTCTTTGATTTAAAAAATAAAGTGATTACGTGTTTACTTTTTTAATATCCCATTTTGCTGTTTCGGATTATGTTACTAAAGTAAGTAAAGCTTCATTATTTTTAAAAACTGTTTTTGTTTCTTTGTTTTTCGATATTTCGTCGATATTATTTAGTAAGAGTGTTTAGCAGAAAAGCCAACAAACGACTACCCGAAAAAATAAATATACAAGAAATAAATGTTACCATAGTCAATAAAAGTTCAGTTCATATTTTTTTTTTGAAATAGTTTTTAATTTCAGCGAACCGAAATTAAAACGAAATTTGAGGCGATAACTACTTAAATGAATATTTATATAAACTATACATGCCATAATCGAATATTCCTCAAGCACAAAATAACGGAAAATATTAAAATATGTTTATAAATATTCCTTACGTTGACGGAACTCTCTTAAATTGTTAACTCAGAATGCTCAGATGCCCCTACTTCAAATTGAAAACGGGGCTCTCCATTTCAAAGTCGCTGCCATTTTGATTTTTTTAAAAACAGTTTCGTGAATTAAAATTTTTTTTTTTACAAACTACTTAAAAATACAAAGCAATGAACTTTTCTACCATAAAAGTAACTTTTATTGACCATGGTAACATTTATTCTTGTATATTTATATTATTATATATATAACATTTTCTCTTTGAAAGGAAACATCATTTTGTTGGTCACTCTTAGCTACGAATGGAAACAAAGTTGATATAAAAAATATATTTTCGCGAAAATTATCTTTACTTTCATCATATTTTGCTTAGGGTAAAATTTTGGAGTATCAAAACCTATCTCTTTACAACCCCCTCCTTTTCATAACCTATCATACTTTCATCAATCACAGTCCATTTCCTGTAGGCTGTTTTTGAACCCAGTCAACGACGGGTACTTCTGCTAGTATATATATAAAAATATATAGTAATCTAAAAAATCTCTTTCACAGCTATTCGGTGTAGTTAGAGCAGCACACATAAAGACAGTGATCGAACCAAATAACAATCAAGTGGAGTTTCAGTAGCTCTCACAAAAAGGCCACGGGACAGGCTCTGCAAACAAATCTTTTCAATGTTTTATATACAAATTGATCACCAGTTTTCTGTTTGTTTATTTGCATTACACTTAATAATATCAAAACGAGTGTGTTTAATCCATGAAAGATATATATATATATATATATATATATATATATAATATTTTAATTAACATCAACAATTATTTTTACACTTACATACGTGTAAAAAGGGATAATTATTGCTGGTGACGAAATTCTAACCCAGTTACAAGGTCATCATTGACTTCGAAGGCTAAGATTCTACCTTAAGGTATGGAGGGAAATTAAGTACCTATAAATGACAAATTAGCAGGCATACATAGTAAACAATCAGAAAGTATCGAATGATATGAATTTTAATGTCTTTGAAGAGCTTTATGGCTATATATATATATATATATATATATATATATATATATATATATATATATATATATATAAATTACTGTTGACGTGTCACACAAGGCTATACGTTATCGCTAGGTATGAACAATAATTTTTAGATTCATATGAAAAACAATGGGCATCCATTTCCGAAGTTCATTTGAGTCTTCAAAAGAAAATCAATAAACAAAAAATGCTGAATAAACAACAATGACACAGATGATTTCATAAAATATATAATTTATTAACAGATATATTAATAAAACAGAATAAAAAAGAATTAAATATAATAAATAAGAAAGATTAAAGAAAAAAAAAGAGATTAGATAAAAAGAAGAGTAAAGCCTAGAGTAGATAAAGTTTTTAGGGTGAAATATATTCCAGACGACGTAAAGATATTTGCGTAAAAACAATGTTTTTGATTGAAATAAAGTCTTGAAATAAATATAATTCAAAACTTATTTTATTGGAGATGGTTGCAGATTATTAAGAAATCCATATTTATAAAATATAATAATAATAAAAGTCAGAAAATTGTTGAAATGCTCAATTATATGATCTAAAGTGGTCACCGACAGAGTTCGAAATTAAAAGTAAAATATCTTTGTTTGCATAAATATGACGGAGTTTCCAAACCAATACAATATTCAGAAGTAAGATATTGTTTTTTTTTCTGGATAAAATAAGATTTTTGATAGAATTCAGAAATGTATTTTTAATTATGCCTTTTTTCAAAGGTTAACATCAGTTCTGGTTTTAAGCAACATTTAGAAATAGGCTATATTCTGACGTTACACACACACACACACACACACACACACACACATATATTTATTACCGAGCAATGATGGCTATATATACAAATACCTATATATATCTAAATATATACATACATATATATATATATATATATATATATATATATATATACATATAGAAATATATATAGGTATCACATACATATATATTAATACATATATATGCACATCTATACATATCTATATATATTAATACATATATATATATATACATAACTACATAGTATATATATATATGTGGTAATATATATATAAGACATATACATACATATCTATATATATATTAAAAAATATATACATATCTACATATATATACTAAGAAATATATATATACATATCTATACATATATATATTAATACATATATACATATCTATATATATGTATTAATACATATACATATCTATATATATGTATTAATACATATACATATCATATCTATACATATATGTATTAATACATATATATACATATATGTATTAATACATATACATATCATATCTATACATATAGCCTAATGCGCAAGAGGAAGAGAGAGAAAGTTCAATTCCACAAGAGGAGACTTATCTGGATAATGCCAAGCTCAACAATTATTATTGGAGCTTATACAATAGGATAACAAGAGTATGAAATGAAGTCACAAAACTATATATTGGTAGGTATAGAATGGATCTATATATGGATGGATATATATATATATTGATGCATATATATATGCATATATTAATACATATATATACATATATATATATATATTAATACATACATATACATATCGATATATTAATACATATATTCATACATATATATATTACCAAATATATATACATATACATACATATATGTTAATACATATATATACATACACATATATATTATCAAATATATATACATATATATATGTTAATGCATATATATACATATATATTAATACATATATATACATATATATTAATACATATATATACATATATATTAATACATATATATACATATATATTAATACATATATATACATATATATTAATACATATATATACATATATATTAATACATATATACATATATATTAATACATATATACATATATATTAATACATATATACATATATATTAATACATATATACATATATATTAATACATATATACATATATATTAATACATATATACATCTATATTAATACATATATACATCTATATTAATACATATATACATATATATTAATACATAGATATATACATATATACATATTAACACACACATATATATATACATATATACATATTAACACATATATATATACATATATTAATACATATCCATACATATTACTACATACAGGGTGACTTAAAAAATGGGCCCGTGTACACTTTATTTGATGTCTCCTTTATTTATTCACTGATTGCCCTTATTTTACAGGACTTACAGGATTTAACAGCCGTGTGTACTCCAAGTGGGAGCTGGGACAAAGAATACACTGTGTTAAAATTTACTACAAGACAAGAAATCCCAGGACAGTTTCATGTGTCAGTTCGAATGTGAAAAGGCTCCATCAAAAAGCAGAATTCAGAACTGGGTGGACCATTTCGAAAAGTATGGGACCGGGGAGAACCTCAACGCTGCCAGAGTCTCTCCAGCAGAGTCCGAAACGCTCTGTGCGTAAACTAAGTCAGTTCCTCGGTATGTCCCGTTAGACTTGCAGGAGAGGGCTGGTGAATGATATCAGGGCTTATCCATACAGAATACAGACACTGCAGACCCATACAGCCTCAGACAAGAAGCAGCGGAGGGCTATGGCAGTCAAGATGCTCGAGAAGATCGAGGACACACCAAGTTTCTTTAACTTCTTTTGGATCTCAGATGAAGCCCACTTTCATCTTGATTGAAAGTCGAACTCCAAGACAAATGTCTTTTGGGGGTCCTCCAGACCCAATGAAGTAGCCACCTAGCCCCTGCACTCTCCTAAATGCACGGTGTTGGCGACAATCTCGGCAAGAGGCATCATCGGACCTATCTTCATCGAAGAATCGGGCGCAGCACCAAGGAGCGGTATGTGGAGGTCATCAAAACCTATAGGAATGAGCTCCAGACCATCTACTCGTCGCGCATTAGCAATTTCTAGTTCCAGCAGGACAGAGAAATTTCACACACCTAAAACCTGTCCCGAGATTGGCTGAAAGGGAGACAGAGTGATCAGTCTCAAGACTGATTTTGAGTGGCCACCCAATAGCCCGGACCTAAGCTCCCCCACCCCGATTTTTTTCTTTGGGGCTATCTTAAAGATATTGTCTACGAAGGTAAATCCAGAACCATCACGGAACTAAAGGAAGCTATCAGGGAGGAGATAAGAGCCATAACCAATTCGGTCTGTAACAACGTCATGGACAACTTCGTGCTGCGCCTGAAGAAATGCACGGAGCTAAATAGAGGCAATCTAGAACATATGCTGTAGAACGGAGAAAAAAAGGCCAAACACCCTAGTGCTTTGATGTGATGTTTTGAATATAATAAACTAGATATGAAAAAAGTTTCATTTCATTCGGAGAAAACCCTAAAAAACGAGGCCTAATTAGATCTGGAGCCCGTTTTTTGGGTCAGCATATATATACATATATGTATATATTAATACATATATCTACACATATGTATATATAATTACATATATATGTACATATATGTATATATAAATGCATATATATACTTATATATATATTAATACATATATATATACCTATGCATATTAATAAATTATATATATAAATACATATATATACATATATATAATAATAAATATATATACATATATATAATAATACATATATATACATATATATATAATACATATATATAATAATACATATAATAATACATATATATATACATATATATAATACATATATATAATAATACATATAATAATACATATATATATACATATACAGTGATGATCATATTTATTGGCACGGTAAAATAAAAGTTAAATTTTGTCTAATAAATTCTAAAAAAAGGATTAAATTAAAGAAAATAACAAAGTATATTATGTATTTTAACTGGCCTTTCCGATGCAGCAATCGGATTTTAGAAAAACTAAATAACAAAGGAACAACAAACATAATTGCAAAAACCCTTGTTCAAAATTATTGGCACGATTTATTTAATAATCAATTGTATAGCCTTTGGCCTTGATTACCTTCCTCAGTCGCTTTTCATAGTTTACAACCAAGTTGTTGCACTCTTCAGTAGTAATTTTAGCCCACCATTCCTGACAATAATCCTCCAATTGAATAAGATACTTAGGCTTCCTTTGCATTACCCTCAATTTTAATGTTCTCCATAAATTTTCAATTGGATTAAGGTTTGGGCTTTGTGATGGCAACTCCAAAACATTAATATGATTGTCCTCAAGTCATTTCTTAGTCAGTTTAGCCGAATGCTTTGGGTCATTATCTTGCATGAACCACCAACGACGACCAAGTGAGAGCTCTTTAGCAGAGTATTTCAGGTGTTCATCCAATATTTTAACATAATCTTCCTTTTTCATGCTACCTGTGACCTTAACAAGTCGCCCTGGTCCAGAGGCAGCAAAGGATCCCCAAAACATCAAACTGCCTCCACCGTGCTTCACTGTGGGTATGGTGTTCTTAGGCAGGAAAGCTTCGCCAGATTTTCTGTAAATATAAGACACTTTATTATGGCCAAATAACTCTATTTTCGTTTCGTCAGTCCATAGAACACATTTCCAGAATGCAACATCTTTATCAATATGACGTTTTGCAAAGGTTAGCCTTGCTTTCAGGTGCATAGGCTTCAATAAGGGAGTCTTTCTCGGACGACATGCTTTTAAACCAGCTCTCTTCAAAACTCTACCAACTGTATGTCGAGATACATTCACTCCAGAGGTGCTCTGTTCATCAACACTCTCCCCAACAGAGATCCTTGGGTTTTGTTTTACTTGTCGAACAATTTTCCGTTCATCTCTTGGGGAAAGAATCCTTTTTCTCCCTCTACCCTCTAAACTCATAACGTGGCCTTGCGATTTGAACTTGTTTATTATGGCTCTAACAGTGGATTTTGGGAGGTTTAGCTTCTTTGAAATCTTATCATAGCCCTCCCCATTGGTATGGCATGCTACAACAAGCTTCCTGGCGTCTTCGCTGTGTTCCTTAGTTTTAACCATGGCGATTGAAAATTATAATTTAGTCACTTATAATAGTTTAAATAAATCGCTATCTAAAAATTATCTGAAAAAAATTATTCACTGAATTAGCGTTAAACAAGCATAATATGGCTATAAAAAAGTCCAGAAATCACGTAAACCGGAAATTGATTGATATTATACTGATACTAAAAGCAAAACAAAGCCGTGCCAATAATTTTGAACAAGGTTTTTTTGCAATTATATTTGTTGTTCCTTTGTTATTTATTTTTTCTAAAATCCGATTGCTGCATCGGAAAGGCCAGTTAAAAATACATAATATACTTTGTTATTTTCTTTAATTTAACCCCTTTTTTAGAATTTATTAGACAAAATTTAACTTTTATTTTACCGTGCCAATAAATATGACCATCACTGTATATAATACATATAAATGCATATATATATTAATACATATATATATATTAATACATATATTAATATATTAATACATATTTATATCAATACATATATATATATTAATACATATATATATATATTAATACATATATATATTAATACATATATATATGTTAATACATATATATATTAATACATATATATATAATACATATATATACATATCTATATTAATACATATATATATACGTATATATAGTTATACATATATATACGTATATATATTAATACATATATATACATATATATATTATTACATTATTAATACATATACATACAATTATATTAATACATATATATATACATAAATATATTCATACATATATATACATATATATGCATATATAGATTAATAGATATATACATATATATATTAATACAGGTATATACATATATATTAATACATATATATACATATATACACATATATATTAATACATATATAGACATATATATATAAATACATATATATATACATCCATATATACATATATATATTAATACATATGTATACATGTATGTATTAATACATATATATATACATATATATATATTAATATACATACATATATATTAATACATATAGATACATATATATTAATGCATATAGATACATATATATTAATACATATATACATATATATTAATACATATATATACATATATATTAATACATATATATATATATTAGTACATATATATATACATATATATTAATTCATATATATACATATATATTAATGCATATATATACATATATATTAATGCATATATATACATATATATTAATGCATATATACACATATGTATTAATGCATATATATACATATATTAATACATATATATACATATATATTAATACATATATATACATATATATTAATACATATATATATACGTATATATTAATACATATATATACATATATATTAATACATATATATTAATACATATATATATATATACGTATATATTAATACATATATATATACATATAAATAATACATATATATATATACATATATATTAATACATATATATACATATATATTAATACATATATATACATATATATTAATACATATATATACATATATATTAATACATATATATATATACATATATATTAATACATATATACATATATATTAATACATATATATATATACATATATATTAATACATATATACATATATATTAATACATATATATACATATATACCATATTACATATATACAATATTACATATAGACGTATATACAATATTACATATATACATATATACAATATTACATATATATATATACCATATTACATATATATACCATATTACATATATATACCATATTACATATATGCATAGATACCATATTACATATATACATGTATATATTAACAGATATATATATACATATATATATTAATACATATATATACAATAATACATATATATATACAGATATACAATCATACATATATATATACATATATACAATAATGCATATATATATACAATAATGCATATATATACATATATATATAAAACATATATATATATACATACATATATATAGAATACATATATATACATATACATATATATAATACATATATATATAATACATATACATATACATATATATAATACATATATATAATACATATACATATATATAATACAGATATATAATAATATATATACATATATATAATAATACATAAATATGCATCTATATCTATATATATATATTAATACATATATATATACATCTATATATATACATCTATATATATATATATATTAATACATATATATACATCTATAGATATTAATACATATATATAATAATACAAATATATACATATGTATATATTTATACACATATGTATACATATATATATTAATACATATTAATACATATTTTTTTTTTTTTTTACAAAGGCATCACCACATTATCAAGGCCCAGAGGCCACTCAAGGATAAGGGTTAAAGAGTGTACAGTAGAAGTTGGTCAATATAGTAATCATTAGTAATGAAAATTTGGTAAATTTAATAACTTATATGGAACGGCTCATCAAGAACTTATTTACTTTAGACTTGAACACAACCATATTGTAGTCAGCCGGAAAGCAGGAAAACGGAAGACAATTCCACAGGCGTGCAGTTCTAAGAAAGAAGCTTTGTTCATGGAATCTATGTTTAGGTTTAGGCACAGATAAAGAGTGGGGGAAATTATTGATAGTGTTTACAGCTAGACGAGTGTTTCTTGTGAAAGTTTGGCGAGGGGGGACCATAGATTGAAGCTCAGTTGAACACTTTCCATGAAAATAACGATACATCAGAGACAAACTCGCAACATCTCTTCTGTGAGATAGAGGTTGTAAGGAGGAGAAAGGGACATCTCCTACGAGGCTACGAAGTCTATTTTGAACTCTATCAAGGCAGGACAAGTCCTTTCTAGCAGCTCCTGCCCAGATGTGGCAACAGTATTCCATCCTTGGACGTACCTGGCTCTTATATAGATAGAGAATAGCATCAGCAGTGAGATATCTACTGGATCGATAGAAAGATACCACCATTTTTCCAGCGGCCTTGGCAACAGATTTGATATACGTGTTCCATTTAAGATCAGGAGTAATGGTCAAGCCCAGAAGCTTGTCAAAACTTGAGGCCTCCTGAAGACGAGAGCCATTCATTTCAATTGATGACAAATGTGGATTAGAGTGTTGATGATGTAAAGAGAGAAGCTTGGTTTTAGATGCATTAAAAGTAACCAGCCACTCCTTTCCCCATTGTACTACATGCTCAAGATCAGAGGAGAGAGAATTGGAGAGTACTTGCTCGTTTACTGTCTTAGATGTGGTACCATAAATGGTAGTGTCGTCAGCATAAATGTCTACAAATGATGTAAGGATATGATTTGGAAGATCATTAATGTAGATCAGGAAAAGAGTTGGGCCCAGGATGGATCCCTGAGGGACACCGGCATTAATACTGTGAGCTTCTGATATTTGCCCCTCAACTACTACTCTTATGAACCTATCAGAAAGAAATGATTTAATAATTGAGAAGACTTTTCCAGCTATACCATAGCTAGCGATCTTATGAAGTAAACCTTTATGCCATACCCTATCAAAGGCTTTAGATATGTCAAGAGCAATTGCCCTAGAAAGATTGCCACCGTCGAGAGATTTGCTAATCCTATGCGATATAACTGTAAGGACATCTGCTGTAGATCTAGCAGAACGGAAACCATATTGAGTGTCACTAAGAAGGTTATTTTTGTTGAGATGTTTCATTACTTCTGTATTTAACACAGATTCTAGCAACTTACTCATGACGCACAGGAGACTTATTGGCCTGTACTGAGAGGGGGATGAGCGATCACCTGAATTCTTAAATACAGGGCATACTGATGAGATTTTCCAGGGAGATGGGAAACTATTCTCCTTAAGACAACGTTTAAACAGTTTTGTAAGTATGGGCGCTAGTTCAGGTTGAAGTTTTTTGAGTACTATAATTGGAATACCATCAGGGCCAGTTGCTTTACTGGAATCAAGGTTTTTTACAGATATACGTTTTTTTTACAGATATACGTTTTTTTTTTACAGATATACGTATATCACATAGCGTGTTTTCTGATACAGGAGGAAATATTGGGGGTTGGCGGTCTTGGTCGCAAAGGGTAGAATTAGCTGCAAAGTTCTTGACAAAGAGTTTGGCTTTGTCTGATGCTGACGAGATTACCTCAGGTCCATTGATAATGGTTGGGATGGAGCACACGCTTCTGTTCAGGATTCTGTTTGCTATTTGCCAAAACTGGTGGGAACCAAGCCGCTGCTCAGCTACTTTGGACTTAACAGATTGAGCATACAACTCTCTTGCGTTCCTTATTACTTTCTTACAATGGTTGCTGGCAGTCCTGAAAACGGCTTTAGTTTCCATACATCTATTACGTTTGAAGCAGTGGAAAAAGTGATTTCTGTGCGCAATGGCAGCAGCACATTCTGGAGAGAACCATGGCTGGCTGTTAGGTTTTTGCTGAAACTTTTTAGAGGGTATGAAATGGTCAATACCTACAATTAAGCATTCAGTTAGGTCTAACACTATAGAGGACACATCCTTTTTAAACATGGAATGCAGAGGTAGATCAGATATAAATGTACGGAAGCTATCCCAGTCAGCCTTAGTGTATCGATATACTGTACGATGAAGAGGTACGTCTGGGGACTTATTACATTTCATTTTTATCTTAATTGATACAACAGAGTGGTCGGAAGATCCAAGAGGCGACAGAACAGAAACTGAACATAGTTCAGGGCAAGTTGTGAGAAAAAGGTCTAGTAGGCTCGCATACTGGCCGTCATTATCGGGCACACGGGTAGGTTCCTGAACAATCTGAGTGAGGTCATAGGCAATGGAGAAATCATGACAGAACCTCCCCTCATCATCGGTCTTGTTTGAGTGGGTCAACCATTCGACGTTGTGAACATTGAAGTCTCCACATACGTGAATGTTAGCTGAAGGATAAGTAGAAAGGACTTGGTCAATTTTCTCAGATATGCTTTGAAAGATAGTAACTCCGCTGTTGTGGGGGCGATAGAGAGTAAATATAAATGCAGTAGTGTGAGCTAAAGCAACCCGGAAGCACATATAGGGTAAGTTAGGATCTTCCCTGGAGATGTCCCTCCCACATGGAAAGCTATCTTTAATATAGGCACATATTCCATGCCCATGGCGATCTTGGGGGTCAGATTTAGAAGTTAAGTTAGAGTATCCTGTAATTGCAAACTCATCTAGGGAAATAGCCTGTCCAATGCCAGTTTCACTTAAAAATAAAAGGTCTGGTTTAGTCTCCTGTAATTGGGTTTCAACCTCTGGAAGGTTAGAACGTAGACCCCTGATGTTGGAGAAGGAGACATGGTAGTAGGGGTCTACGCTGGAAGTTGGAGAACCGGGTTTAATCGTGTATTTTTTCTTGAAACTTGTCATGATGAAATTTTGGAATTTGTGGACTAGGTCGACAGATTTACTTAGAGCAGGACAGAGAGGGGAAACTAAGAGAGAAAAAGAAACGAAGAATTTTTTTTTTTTTTTTTGTACCACATGATAAGGTAAAGCCGTAACAATTACCCACTAGTATGGCATCGAGAGGCCCCACCAGAAGCTACTGCATGGTCCAGAATCCATTCACCAAATGGCAATACAGCAGCCCCAGTACTTTGCACCTGCTGATAGGACAGCCTCCTTAGTGGTTAATCCAAGGTTCGGGTCCCTGACTATCAGGCGGATAACGTCAGCCCAGACAAAACGTTTACCTCCAGCACCCTTACTAGTGACATGGCTACAAGGATAGACATAGAAACAGAAAATTTCCACCAACTCTGCCAACTGTTCGCGCAAAAATACTGCCAACCTAGAAAACAGCTTTTTCTTCTCCCTTTGTCAGAAAAATCACTCATTTATAAAATGAGGACTGAGGGACAAATAAGAAGAAGCGAGAGTAACAGGAGCTGCCGATAACGCATCCACAATGCGTTTTCTACTCTCCATTAAAAAAAAAAAAACAAAAAAACTATTAAGTATTGTACTTGATAAAAGTCCAACAGACGTGTTTAAGGGAAAGTATGGTGATAGATTCCCCTCCCACGAACTAAAAATGAGTACAATTAGGTAATCTATTTTTGCAATCAACTTGGTAGATAAATAAACATTTATGGACGAGAAAAAAAAAAAAAAAAAAAAAAAGAAGCTAGCATTTAATACAACAGAAATACATAAATTAAATACTGAAATAAAATGTAGTTATTAATATTTGAATCTTAAAATAAAAAGTGCGAATTAGTAGAGAAAAAAATCACTTATCACAACAACGCATTCCGTCTCCAAACTAGTGAAGAATTTAACTTTTAATAGCGTTCAGAAGATTTTTTTTTTTTTTTTTAAATTAACCGTTAAGAGAAAGCGTGATTTTATTCTGAACTTTAACTAATCACGTTTTAAGCAACTTATGATATAAAACAAAATCGGATGGGGGGGTTCTTCCGAAGTTAGTTGGTGACGTTATAAGTAATTGCGAGATAAGATGGGAGCCAGAAATTAGGGGTGGGGGACTGAAAATGATAATATAATGGATTGATTATACAATATTTAAGATCAACTTGGTAGATAAACATTTATGGACGAGAAAAAAAAAAAAAAAAGAAGCATACATATATATTAATACATATACATACATATATATTAATACATATATATATACGTATATATTAATACATATACATACATATATATTAATACATATACATATATATATTAATACATATACATATATATATTAATACATATACATACATATATATTAATACATATACATACATATATATTAATACATATACATACATATATATTAATACATATACATACATATATATTAATACATATATATACATATATATATTAATACATATATATACATATATATATTAATACATATACATACATATATTAATACATATACATATATATATTAATACATATACATACATATATATATTAATACATATATATACATATATATTAATACATATATATACATATATTAATACATATACATATATATATTAATACATATACATACATATATATATTAATACATATATATACATATATATTAATACATATATATACATATATATTAATACATATATATACATATATATTAATACATATATATACATATATATTAATACATATATATACATATATATTAATACATATATATATATTAATACATATATATATATATATATTAATACATATATATACATATATATTAATACATATATATACATATATATTAATACATATTAATACATATATATACATATATATTAATACATATATATACATATATAATTATACATATATATACATATATATTAATACATATATATACATATATATTAATACATATATATACATATATATTAATACATATATCTATACATATATATTAATACATATATATATACACATATATTAATACATATATATATACACATATATTAATACATATATATACACATATATTAATACATATACATGCACATATATATTAATACATATATACATGCACATATATATTAATACATATAAAATATATTTTAGTCATCGACATACAGACCTGTTTCGTTGTATCACAACTCATCAGTGCCGCTAGACTAACACCTCTCCCAAGCCGAGGATCGAACCTAGAACCGTCGTGATGACAGTCGGCAGTCCTACCCACATGACTACGGAATCGGTGGCCGAAATTAACCTATCCGAACGATTATTTAAATAAACATTCGTCCGCTACTCGTAGAGGGCTCAAACGTTTGTTTGTAAACAAATCGCGAGCTTCGCATTATTTCAGCTAAATTAAGCAGCGAGTAAGATAATTTACAAGAGTGCTCTACCAAAGAGGGGAGCTTTATAAAATATATTTTAGTCATCGACATACAGACCTGTTTCGTTGTATCACAACTCATCAGTGCCGCTAGACTAACACCTCTCCCAAGCCGAGGATCGAACCTAGAACCGTCGTGATGACAGTCGGCAGTCCTACCCACATGACTACGGAATCGGTGGCCGAAATTAACCTATCCGAACGATTATTTAAATAAACATTCGTCCGCTACTCGTAGAGGGCTCAAACGTTTGTTTGTAAACAAATCGCGAGCTTCGCATTATTTCAGCTAAATTAAGCAGCGAGTAAGATAATTTACAAGAGTGCTCTACCAAAGAGGGGAGCTTTATAAAATATATTTTAGTCATCGACATACAGACCTGTTTCGTTGTATCACAACTCATCAGTGCCGCTAGACTAACACCTCTCCCAAGCCGAGGATCGAACCTAGAACCGTCGTGATGACAGTCGGCAGTCCTACCCACATGACTACGGAATCGGTGGCCGAAATTAACCTATCCGAACGATTATTTAAATAAACATTCGTCCGCTACTCGTAGAGGGCTCAAACGTTTGTTTGTAAACAAATCGCGAGCTTCGCATTATTTCAGCTAAATTAAGCAGCGAGTAAGATAATTTACAAGAGTGCTCTACCAAAGAGGAGAGCTTTATAAAATATATTTTAGTCATCGACATACAGACCTGTTTCGTTATAGATGTATATACATATATATACATATATATATATGTATATATATATATATATACATATATACATATATATACATGTATATATATATACATATATACATATATACATGTATATATATATACATATATACATATATACATGTATATATATATACATATATACATATATATACATGTATATATATATACATATATACATATATACATGTATATATATATACATATATACATATATATACATGTATATATATATACATATATACATATATATACATGTATATATATATATATATACATATATACATATATATATATACATATATACATATATATACATGTATATATATATATATATACATATATATACATGTATATATATACATGTATATATATATATATATATATACATAATACATATATATAGGTCCTGGATATGACCTTATACTATATCCAGTGGTGTGGATCCAGCTTGCGGGCTTTGTGGAGTGTTAAACCCCCCTTTAATTACCATTGCTTCCGGGTCCACACTGGACCGCAGTATGTATATAAGTACATATGCCTATACATATATATGATGATTGCAGTTTTTTGTAAGGCGAGTGTCACTCCCTCAGACACTTATAGTCCATGAGCCGAAAAATGACTTCCATCGCCACAAGACCATTTTAATAGACAAATACATGAGGGAGTATCTATACACAGATTATGTTACAGTGTCTCAGCTGTGTACGAGAGCTAAGTATCCCTCTCGGTTCAAAATGTTGAGATCCAGCAAGAAGAGAGGGCAAGATAGCCAGCAAAAAGTTAAACTGCAGACCAGCTTAATAAGTGTTCTGGTCTCCCGCTTTATGGTTTTTTAAATCAGAGATTTACTTCTTCTAGAACGGTTGCCTTCACCAGGACTTACTGGAACCCCCTCCACCACAACACATACATACATGTGTTCATCAACGTTTCGTCTTTATTTCGAGACTTCCTCTGGATGAATGAGATTAAGAAACCAGTTTCCAATGGAGGTATATACACTATTCCTTGCCATAATTGCCATCATAAATACGTTGGTGAAACTCAGCGTAAATTGGAAAAAAGGCTCAATGAACATAAAAGAGATATAAAAAATAGCAATTCTCTAAGTGCATTATTCTCTCATTCATTGCAACATAATCACACCTTTGACTTTAAACAAGCAAAAGTAGTTAAATTTATTTCAAATAAACCACGCCGGAGACTTCTTGAATCTGCGCTTATCGCAATTTCAAGCACTATTAATAACGTGGAGGTTTCTATAACATAGCGCCATTAATAAGTAAACTTTTATTAAAAGAACATTGTTTAACTGTAGACACAGGTTAACTTTCTCACACAATTCAAACACCCCCTGTAATAATTAACACATAATCTCAATCAATAAATTACATAAAAAACACTCATTTTATTTCTGTTAAAAACTTATATTTGAATTTCAACAGATATATCTTTTTTCCCAATAAGAATATTAACTTGCGTTCATAGTTTTAAAATTACATTAACGACTATATGACGTCACTAAAATTTCTTCTCTTTAACAGCGCCAGCCCTCCCCCTCCTTTTTGAATTTCCAACGTCTTTTTCCGTTTCTCTTAAATAGAACTGCGTCACACTGTGCACGTGAAACATTTTCAAATATTTTGTACTGGTATTTTTTTTTTCTTAATCTCATTCATCCAGATGAAGTCTCGAAATAAAGACGAAACGTTGATGAACACATAATACGGTTTGTTCCTTTTTATTTTCTCTCTTTCTATATATATATATACACGGCATAAGCACGTTGACATACGTTGAGGAAAAGTAAATCAACGAATTGTGTTGTTTCTGAAAAACTTATTTTGTCATATTAAGCAATTCTAAATCTTCCAAAAAAAACAAAATGGACGATTTTGCAAAATAGATGTTAGAAAAGGTTAACTTCCAACAAAGTCAACAATTAGAACTTGAAAGAAGGTTCCGAGAAGAACAATTGACAATACAGAAACAAAACGACGAGAAGCCACTGACAATAAAACAAAAACAGGTGGATGAGAAGCAGTTAAATTTAATGAAATACTTCGAGGAAACACAGGAAAGATAAAAGAAAGAAATGAACGAACAGATATTGGAACTGTAAAAATTACATTTAGAGCAACAAAACCAGGTAGATAAAAATGGAATTGATAACGGGTTTTAATGAATAAAGACAGTAGAGAGGAAATCAGCACGGCGTTTTCTTCCTTAAAATGCGATCTCGTCAGCTATTGATACATTTCACTATGTTCCTGAGGATAACCTAATGTTTGAGGACCCCATGTGTACAATGCATGCCAGTATCAAAGGAAAATAACGTGTGACCTATGCAAGCGAGCAGGGCACAAGGCCTCATATTGCAGAGCAAAAGTAGCAAAAAAGAGCTACATAAAAACTGCAAAAATGGACTCTTCACCAATAGAGAACATAAGAAAATATGTTACGGTGAGAATCAGAAATAGAGAAGTGAAACGGCAGCTCGATTAAGAGTCGGATTTATCGATTATAAATTTTCACACGTAGAAGAGAATAGGAAAGCCCACAATGACAAAGACGAATAAAGTTGCAAGATCGGTAACTGGTAAAAAATAAATTTTGAGGGTGAGATAGTTAATGTGTCACTAAAATGATTGAAAAAAAAAGCTAAAAGTGTTTATTCAATTTATTCGGGACTGATTGGATTCAGGAATTTGAATTATGGAACTCGCCAATGAGTGATTTTTATCACAAAGTCTAAAAACTAACAACCGAACCCGACAAACTCAAAAAAGATCTTAAAAAATCTTTCCCAAGTGTTTTTCTGAAAACTTGGATGCTGCACAAAAATAAAAGTGAGACTCGAATTGCTGGATGAAGCTAAATTAATATAAAAAAGGCATGCAGTATACCTTTCGCTAAAAAAGGGGAGAAAATTGAAGAAGAATTAGAAAAACTGGTTAACACTGGGATTTTTACTCCTATTAACTTTAGTGAGTGGGCAGCTCTCACCGTATACGTGAAAAAAATCTAAAGAGATTAGAGTATGCGCGGATTTCTCTCTCGGATTAAACGCAGCACTCAAGGACAATCAATATCTGCTACCAAAACCAGACGAAGTATTTGCTAAGTTAAATGGCGGAAAAATTTCCCCTAAATAGACTTAAGCGAGGCGTACCAACAAATACCAGTAGAGAAAGGTAGCTCGAAACTTCTGTGTATCGCAACGTACAAAGGACTTTTTAAATTCAATAGATTAGAATTTTTAGGGCTAGAAAACTATAATGAAACGTTCATTTAGAACATGCATGAATTGCGCGCCATTGAATGACCTATTAAAAAAGAATTAAAATGAGACAGGACGCCTGAGTGTACATATATATAGATATGTTCATATATACACATATCTACAAATAAATAAATATGTATATATATATATATATGTATGTATAAATATCTATATATATCTATACATACACATATATCTTTGTATATAAAATCTATATAACTACATATAAATAAATGTATGTATATATTTATATGTGTGGATATATCTATACATCTATAGACATACCTTTATATATATATATGTATATATATATATATATACATATCTATACATACATATCTTTATAGGTCCTGGATATGATCTTAAACGATATCCGATGGTGAGGCCCCAGCTTGTGGCCCCTTAATTGCCATTGCTCCCATATATATATATATATATATATATGCACATATTTCTACATATAAATATATCAATAATATATACATATCTATGAATAAATACATAAGATTTATATATATACAAATCTATATAGGCTTACACATATCTATATACATACATATTTTTACATATATACAGATCTATATACACATATAAATATATATATATACATATCTATATATAAACATACGTATATATATATACTCATGATTACAAACATAGTTATATATACATATTTATAGATATAAAAATTCTCACTACATATCTATAGATATATCTATAGATATATACATGTCTATAAATTGTGTAAAGAGGTATATACATATAGATATATGTATATATACCACTGGATATATACAGACTTATATATACATATAAATACCTATACATATGTATTCATATTAATATATGGACATTGTATATATATGTATATATATACGCATACATATACATATACATATAATATATATACATATATGAGTCTATACATATGTACATATGCGTCTCTCTCTATATATATATCTATGCACACACATCTCCATATACATACATATCTGTCTAGATATGCATGCATATCTCTGTACGTATACACATATCGCTTCACACATGCATGTTCCGATATATACATATCTCTATATACATATATACACATTTCTACATATACAAATATATATATACATTTTTATTCGGATAAACATATATATGCACCATATATATACATACATATATATACATATATATTTATACATACATATGTATGCATATATATACATATATATACATACATATATATACATACATATGTATGCATATATATACATATATATATATACATACATATATATACATACATATGTATGCATATATATACATATATATACATACATATATATACATATATATATACATACATATGTATGCATATATATACATATATGCATACATATATATACATATATATATACATACATATGTATGCATATATATACATATATGCATACATATATATACATATATATATACATACATATGTATGCATATATATACATATATGCATACATATATATACATATATATATACATACATATGTATGCATATATATACATATATACATACATATATATACATATATATATACATACATATGTATGCATATATATACATATATACATACATATATATACATATATATACATATATACATACATATATATACATATATATATACATACATATGTATGCATATATATACATATATACATACATATATATACATATATACATACATATATATACATATATATACATATATACATACATATACATATATACATACATATATATACATGCATATATGCATACATATACATATACATATACATGTAGACATACATATGCATATATATGCATACATACATATGCATGCATACATATACACATGTATGCATACATACATATACACATGTATGCATACATACATATACACATGTATGCATACATACATATACACATGTATGCATACATACATATACACATGTATGCATACATACATATACACATGTATGCATACATACATATACACATGTATGCATACATACATATACACATGTATGCATACATACATATACACATGTATGCATACATACATATACACATATATGCATACATACATATACACATATATGCATACATACATATACATATATATGCATACATATACATATATACGCATACATACATATACACATATATGCATACATACATATACACATATATGCATACATACATATACATATATATGCATACATACATATACATATATATGCATACATACATATACATATATATGCATACATACATACATATACATATATATGCATACATACATATACATATATATATGCATACATACATATACATATATATGCATACATACATATACATATATATGCATACATACATATACATATATATGCATACATACATATACATATATATGCATACATACATATATATGCATACATACATATATATGCATACATACATATACATGTATTTACATATACATGCATATACATATATACATATATACACATACATATATATATATACATACGTATATATATATACAAACAAATGTATATATATTATATATATATATATATATATATAAATATACACTCCTGAGCAAAAGAAAAAAATGGGCCAAACAAATTTTATACATTTTATTTCACTAAAAACTATATTGAACAAAGAACAATTGAACAAGGAAACTTTAATGAAACTAATAGCCCAGTGCAAGACATTTACTTCATATAAATGCTTAGTATGGAATCGCATTCCCTTTTGATTTCTTTAAAAGATAAATCTTTTTAGAGATGCTATTCTATTCGCTTTGCACAGCTTCCCACAATTCGTCATTGTTCGAAAAAGTTTTTCAGCCAATGCACGAGATATGAGGGACCAAATATTCTCAATTGGGTTTAAATCGGGGCTTTGACATGGCCAAAACATCACATCAATTGAATTATCAGAAAACCATTTTTTGTGACTTTAGCAGTGTGTGCAGGGGGCATTATTTTTCATAGACTTAAACTAGTGGGCAAATACTACCGAAGCAATCACCTGGTTTAAAAATATAGAAAACAAAGAAAAATGTACGTTTATACAGTTTGACATCATAGACTTTTATCCCTCGATATCCGAAGAACTTTTTTACATTGCCCTAGAATTTGACGAGGCATACATTGATATATTCTCGGAAGAAATCAACACCATTAAAAAATGTAGAAAATCAGTTCTAATAAATAACAATAACCAATGGATAAAAACTAAAATGAAAAATTCGTTCGATTTGGCGATGGGTGGCAGGGATTCTGCAGAGGCATCAGATCTTGTGGGATTATTCATTCTATATACCCTCAGAAGCATATTTTATACTACGGACATCGGCCTATATAGAGATGACGGACTAGCTATAATAAAAAACTCCAACAAAGTCAAGGGAGATAACTTTAAGAAAATCATACCCAAGGAAATGAATAAATTAGGCCTAAAAGCAGACGTATCAGCTAACATAAAAATAACAAACTTACTGGACGTCACGTTAAGTTTAGATAAAAACATATATGAACCATACTTAAAAGATAACGCTACTCCAATTTACGTAAACCCTAAGTCCAACCACCCACCATCAATTATAAAACACATTCCTAACTCGATCGTAAGTAGACTCAGTAATAACTCAAGCGATGAAAATGCATTTAACAGGTCAACCAATATCTACGAAACAGCCCTAAAAATAGTGGATACAAAAATATCGATATCAAATATAAGTAACAAAACACCAATAACTATAATAAAATTAAAAATAGAAGAAAAAGAACTATAATTTGGTATATGACCCCATACAATCAAATGTTAAAAACAAAACTTGGCAAGAAATTTCTAGATCTTATTGAAAAACACTTTCCCGCAACCAACCTCTTACACAAAATCTTCAATAAAAATACCTTGAAGTTATCTTACAGTTGTTGCGAAAAAAGCACATAATAACCAAATACTAAATGCAAACAATGTAAACAACAACAAAATAAACAATAAAAAAAGTAGACACCATGACAAAAATAAAACCAATACTAGCAGAAATAATAATAATAATAATAATAATAATAATAATAATAATAATAATAATAATAATAATAATAAACCAACCCCGGACAAGAACAACCATACCATAAATAAAAATACTTACAACGAACAAGATAAATGCAATGGTAGACACCGCACATTTTGCCAAGTTCAAAATAAATGTCTAACAAAAAGCGTAGTTTATCAAGCAACAATATTTGCGAAAGAAAACCCGAATAACAAGAAATATTACGTAGACATGACTTCCTTAGGTTTACAAAACCCGATACTATGACCACAAAAGTACATTCAAAAATAAAAAAAAAAACACCGTATAAAAATAACACTAGCGAATAAATACTGGGAACTCAAAGAAAGCGGACATTCGCCGGTAGTCGAATGGAAAATAATAAGACAAGCTACCACGTGTAGGGACCTAGACGACCCATGTAGATTATGCCTTCATGAAAAATTTGTTATCCTGTACTTTAAAGAACCCAACATCTATTAAACTGTAGAAGAGAAATAGCAAATAAGTGTGTTCACAAGATAAAATTTACTCTAGGATAGCGATACAAAATAGCTTTAAAACTAACAAAAACAATAGAAAATAAACAAATAAATAAATTAAATAAACATGAATATACATAAACGATCACACATATATGTATGTATATATATATGTGTATATATATGTGCATATATGTATGTACGCATATATATATATTTATATATAAACTAACAATAAAAAAAATGAATAAAAAAACATTAACCTAATTTTAAAACAGATCCTTTGTCCGATAAAATGCATGCCCATTGGCTGATAGGAAGGGCGCGGTGGATACTAGAAATCTGATTGGCTAACTAAAATCTCAGTAGAAGAGGACCATATAAAAATGATAACCAACCACAGAATTCGCGCATAAGCCCGAGGAGTCCTAGAGTGGATGAAACGCGGAATATTCAGTGTAGCTTAATCGCCATATATATTTTATAAATTACTAAGTAGCTCTACCTACGTATTGAGCACTTTTGAAGTAAATACTTAAAGTTTACGCATAAATCTATACTTTCGTATATTAATTTTATGTGAGTAAATTAAGTAGTTATATATATATCTACAGGATGCTTCCACAAAGTCTGGTTACATAATGTAACCAGACTTTATATATATATATATATATGTAAAGATATATATATATATATATATATATATATATATATATATATATAATATTTATATAAAGACATTAATATACACACTCACAGACAAATATATATATATACACACATTAAAGAGTAGGTTTAAGTTACCAAGTCAATGAGATCTATATGATATTTAAAGATAAATAAAATGTATAAATATAAATCTATATACGTATATATATATTTACGCACACAAAAAAATGTACAAATATAAATACGTATACAAAATAAAATATACAAATAAAAATAGACATAAAAGTATATGATGCCGATAATGATGCTGATGGACTCTTCCGTCGATTTCGACATATGAGATTCCATCACAACAACTAAGTTGCTCGGAAATTCACATGATTTGATAATAAATATATACGCATAAAACTTTACACATATTTAAAACTATCTATATAAGTAAAAAGTATATATATGCACATATATAAATATATTTTTATATAAATACAAATATATCGTTATTATTATGCGTGCGTGTGCGTACGTGTGTGTTTGTGCGTTTACGTTCCATGTAGACTCAGAAACAGCTGGTCAAATTTTTATAAAATTTTATGAAATGAACTTTATATATCTTCATTGTCCAAAGATAAGTTTTGTATCGTAATGTCTTCGATAAATATCGATAATTGATAAGCGAAAAATCCGATGAAAAGAAGAACAGGACAATTTGATCCAAATTAACCCTTTATATGGCTGAACATCATAAGTGCACGAGGGAAGTTTTCTTACTACGCAATAAGAAAGACCAAACATATAAAACAGTACGTTCTTTGATATGACAGAGGTGCATTCGAAATGAATGGATCTATTTAAGGCACAATTGAACCACGAGCCTTGGTATTTTCAGTTTAAACTTTAATTCAGGTCGTCATATGTAAAAATAATTTTATAAAATCAACAGTAAGTTCTTTTCAGTGCAATAAACACTGCAATGTATTGTGGGCTAAGTCACTGCGGGAAGGCATATGAAACTGTAAACCGATGCAGCGCAATCGGTTCCCAACTAGAGCAGTGTTCTTAAGTATGTTTTGTATCGAAATACGTCCGATAATCGAGAAAAATCAGATTAAAGAAGGAAATCCTATTTAAACGAAAGTTAACACTTTTAGACATACCACAAGTGCATTTGAGAAGTTTTAGTACCTCACAAGCCTAAATACCCAGCCTATAAAACCAACTGTAAACTCTTTTATAAAGTGCATTTAAAATGTTTACTTAAGAGCCCAATTGACTTTAATTCAAATGATATGTACAAATTATTTTATTATATGAACAGTTGATTCTTATATAAGACAAAGATGTGTCCGAAATAGATGTTTCTGCTCAGTGAACATATATATGTATGTATATATACACATATGTATATGTATATATATGCACACATATATAAATGAATATATATATATATATATACTTATGCATAAATATACATACACATACATATGTATATATACATACATACGTATGTATATATACATATGTATATATACATATGTATGTATACATATATGCACACATACATATGTATATATACATACATATGTATGCATACATATATGCACACATACATATGTATATATACATGCATATGTATGTATACATATATGCACACATACATATGTATATATACATGCATATGTATGTATACATATATGCACACATACATATGTATATATACATGCATATGTATGTATACATATATGCACACATACATATGTATATATACATGCATATGTATGTATACATATATATACATATTTTTATATACACATTATGTATTTATATACATATGTATGTATATATACATACATATGAATGCATACATATGTATATATACATATATATATGTATATATATATGTATACGTATATATACATATATATGTATAAAAATACATATATGTAAATATATACATAAGTGTATGTATATGTATATATACACATATGTATATATATACACATATGTGTATATATACGTGTGTTCGTGTATACTTATTTATATATGTATATTTTTGAATATAGGTACATAAGTTTTTAAGTATAAGGTCTATAGGTATATACGTTTTTAAGTATCTATGTGCATATATATATACATGTGTATATATACATGTGTATATTTATATATGCACATATACATAAATGTATATGTTTATAAATACATATGTACATATACATATATATATATGTTTACATATATGTGTATAAATGTGCACATATAAGTATACAAATACATAAACAGATTTATATATACACACATATATACTCAAAAGCATATATATACTACATATACGTACAATTAATCATACATATACAGGAGTACACACATATACATGTTATTTAAAGATACATACACATATATACACACAAAACTACGTATATATACCTATATATACGTATGCATGCACAGATATACATACATATAAAATACATATTTAGATATCTGCATGTTTGTATACGTATAAATACATATACATATATATACGTATACATTATATGCACACACATATATACATATATATATATATATACATATCTACATACACACATACACAATACTATTTATGCATTTATATATTATATATATATATATATATTTAATTAGATTTTTTAGAAAAAGATATCCAGCAGAGTGCTCAATTATAAGGAAAATCCGAAAATAAGAGCTTATTTATATATATTTTGAGTATTGTCTGGCGAGAACTTGATATGAGTATCTTAAATAGTCCTTATTTTCGGGTTTGAAGCTGACGATACTAATGACTTGTCTCATCAAACAACTTTCTCTAAAAAAAATATACATATATATATATATATATATATATATATATATATATATATATATATATATATATATAATTCTTGGTTCGATAGTTATCAATAAAACTATATTTCTTCATTACCAATTTAATTGAAATTTTCAGACAGTCTATCCTAAGAGTCGAGGAATGTTTTTATGCTATTAAAATAAATTAATGTTACAAATTATAAATAAAATAAAATAAAAATATTTCTCGTAAGTCGATTCTGCCTGACTTCTCGGTTTTTACTTTCGGTAGTTATTTCAATTCATGCACCACGATTTGACGACTCTAATCGATAAGTAAAAAAAAAAAAAATCCCCCCCCCTTTTTTTTAATTTAAATTAATTTGTTTATCTTCCGAATTTTTTTAATGTAAAAAAATTGCTCGCCAGAAGGTGCATTTTGAGTTGAAACAGAAAAGTCGAATAACCTTAACAAAACTATCTTTGTCGTAAAAATCATTTTTTAACAAAATTGGCAGCACACGTTTTTTTTTTAAACAGTTGTTTCTATATGAGAAAATATGAACTTTTTATTATTAAAACTATAAATTATTAGGTGAAAGTACATGTTTTTTTCGAAGAAATTCACGGTACATATGCATTTTGGTAACATGCAGAAATAATACCTTTTTTTATTTTTACTTTTTTTTCATACATTCTTACCATGGAGAGGGGAGGGTGTTTTGTAACTATTCTGTGCTTTCAACTAATAATTTATTATTAAAAAAAGATATCGTGAAATTGTAAAAAAAAGATATTGTGAAAGATTAATTTAACTTGAAAAAAACAAAAACAAAAAACAAAAAAAACAAAACAATGCGGATTGCGCGGTCAACATTATAGCCGGAGTCTATTTCGGCAATAAGATTAAGATTCGATTGTTTTGTTTTTGCTTTTTTTTACGGTAAATCGTTAGGTTAAAATTGTTCTTTTCAAAGTACACTTTCTTTTTATTACAGAAGTTGTTTTTATATGAGAAAATATGAATGCTTTTCCTTTATAAAGGAAATTGTTAGGTGAAATACAGAAAAGTTTCTACCAAGAAAACCGTTATTTTTTCAGCCATTCTTACCATGGGGAGGGGATGGTGTTTTGTAACTATTCTGTGCTTTCAACTAACAAGTTATTAAAAAACAAAACAAAATGTAAATTTTCATATTAGGTCCACCTCCACAATTTTTAACATGGTTAAGTTGGGGGTGTTTATTTCAAAAGCCGCTTTTAACATGGGGAGAATGGTGATATTTATTCCAAAAGCAGTTTTTAACATGGGGAGGTTAGGGTGCTTATTCCGAAAGCCTTCCTTAATATAAAGAGGTTGGAGTGCTTATTCATAGCCGTCAGTGAATTATATTGTATAGTACAGGTCTTTATATCTCGAAAACTACTTGCCTCTTCAAATTTTAAATGAGATTTTCTTATTCAACATAGTCGAAAACTTATAAAAGTAGTAGTTTAATAGAAAATCGTGGAGATGGACCTAATGTAAAAAAAAAAAAAAAAAAAAATACAAAAAAAAAGAAAAGATATCGTGAAATTAAAATTTAATTTGGAAAAACTATTTTAAAATAGCGCGGTACCAAAAATAAAAATAGACAGAAAAATACCCCCTTCGAAAAAGTTGTCAACAAAAACAAATATATGACAAGTAATGTTTTCAAAGGCAAGATAAGTTACTTTTCTACCTAACTGGATAATTTTTTTAGTGTTTTTATTGGATTTGTATTACTGTATACATAGATTTGAAAAAGTTGTCCAAAAAACAAATGTATAACAAATACTATCAAAGGCAAGATAAGTTACTTTTCTACAAACTGGATAATTTTTTAGTGTTTTTATTTAATGTAAAATGATTATTCGGATCGAAAAACACAGTGTTTACCGCTATATTTAAAAAATTACCAATGGCGGTAGACTCTGTTTTAAACGCGTTAAGTTTGTTAAAATGAGTTAAAACTAAAAAAACTATACAAATTACTGTTAAATAACCACCGAATATATGTCAGCCTATGTCACGGTAACATATATTGAGTGAGTTCCTAACAATATTTTGTATAGTTTTAGTTTTAATTCATTTTCCCAAACTTAACGTGTTCAACACAGTCTGCTGCCATTTGTATTCTTCAAATATACCGATAAACACTGTATGTTTTCGAACCAATTAAACATTTTACATGAAATAAAAACACTAAAATGTTATCCAGTTAGTTAGAAAAGTAACTTATCTGGTCTTTGATAACATTTATTTGTTATATATTTATTTTTCGACAACTTTTTCGTATCTGTGTTTAGTAATACAAACCACTTTTATTTAATGTAACGTTTGGTCGATTCGAAAGACAGTGTTTATCGGTGTATTTGAAAGATACTAATGGTGGCGGACACTGTTGATTACGTTAAGTTTGGGAAAATGAGTTAAAACTAAAAAAACTATCAAAAATACTGTCAGAAACCCACCGAATATGTCAGCCTATGTCACGGTAACATATATTGGATGGGTTTCTGACACTATTTTGTATAACTTTTAACTTATTTTCCAAAACTTAACGTATTCAACGCGACCAGTTGTATTTTTCAAATACATCGATAAACACTGTGTGTTTTTCGAGCCGATTAAACATTTTACATTAAATAAAAACATAAAAAAAATCAGCCAATAAGGTAGAAACATAACTTACCGAACCTTTGCTTTCATTTATTTGCTTTTGGACAAATCTTTCGAATCTGTGTATAGTAACGCCCCCCTCACCCAAATATTAATTTAAAAAATCATATTTTTGAATACAAAAAACAAAATAAAAACTCAATTCAGCTTTTCAACATTTTAGCCACGTTCGGCTTAATCCACTGATTGTTGGTCAAGTCCAAGCCATGATTGACGGAAACTCCCGAGGATCAGGATCAAATTCTGCAAGAGTACCATTTTTTTTTTCATTTTCGTCCTTTTTTTCATTTTGGAGTGGATTGCTGTACTAATAATATAAGAAAGATGGACTTTCTCTTTTTATTAGATTTTGCCATCACACCGAATTGAGCCAAAGCAACGCATGGCAGGGTACAGCTAATATATATATATATATATATATATATATATATATATATATATATATATATATATATATATATATATACTAGCAAAAGTACCCGTCGTTGACTGGGTTCAAAAACAGCCTACAGAAAATGGACTCTGATTTATGAAAGTATGATAGGTTATGAAAAGGAAGGGTTGTGAATGTGAGTCGAATTTGGGGGTATCAAAGCCAAATCAAAATATGATGAAAGTATAAATAAAATAGATAACTCCCATAATTTATTATACCATACCTGTTCACACTGAAACACTTATCACAATATTCTGTGGATCTATGTTAAAAAAAACTTGTTAAACTTTGTGACATATTTCCATTCAGGTGCGAACAAACGGAAACATAATTATCAAAGTATACTTACACAGACAGATATGAAAAGTCTTTATTAAAGTTTGTGTCTATTTCCATTCTATGGAGGCCAGGCACGAACGCAGACCCCACAATTTTATTATACTATCCCTATTTAAGTTAAAAGATACTTATCAAAGTATTCTTATGTACATCTATATCAAAAACACATGTAAACGTTTTTTTTTATTTTTAAATTTTTTATTTCCATACTTTGTAGACCAGGCGCGAACGCAGACCCCACAATTGTAATGAACCACCGTCCTACCAGATCAAACATACTCATGCCTGTGTCTCCATACATCTTCTATCATTATATGTAATCAGTTTTTTAAAATAGTCAACCATATAGGAGCCTATTCGTGACCAGACACACACATACATTCAGCTTCATATTATATATATATATATATACACACACATAGATATATACATATACATATATATATGCATATGTATATACACATACACACACACACACATATATATATATATATATATATATATATATATATATATATATAGTAGCTTTCATCAGTTTGAAAGACTATGGATACCCACTGTAATGGTTCCTCTAAATCCCAAGTATCCCTACAGCCATCAGTCTTCACTGGGAGGAATTCTGCACTATTGACAGATATGGAGTTTCCCCCCTCTGTAACTGGATAAAAATTCATATACATAACATAATCTTTCCCTTTTTCAATTAAAAAATAACACAGTCTCCCCAGACTAATTCCGCTCCATCTAATTGGCTAACCTCTAGCCGTACCTATATTCCAGAATAACGGTACCCGCATGCTAAACCAACACTAATGTACCATTCAAATATGGTGTCGCATTAATACCTTCTTTTACCCTCTGAGAAAATGCTGCGTTATCTTACATTTTAGTGCGTAATTTTGTATTCCTTTCTCTCTCCCTCTCTTTTTCTCTCCCTCCCTATCACTCTCTGTATATATTCTTCCCAACTCTCATACTTTATTTAAACCTGCATAATCTATTACGATCGTCTCCGATTTAAAAATAAATGTTTCGCCAGAATCATTTATTGGATCCGTCATTGTTATGTTGTTTCAATTTATTCTTTTTTTTTTGTAAAATACTCGCATTTAAAAACTGGTAAACTATTTTTATAGGTAACTATATTTTATGTTTATTTTTTCCAAATTCTTATAATAAAAAGTATATAAAAATGCGTACATTTTTTGATCAATTGATTTTTATTTTTAAAACCGCATATCTTTACAATGTTTACTTGAGTTATTGTCTCATATTTTGTCAAACTGTTTAGATACTTTATATTTACAGAAACAAAATAGATAGCAATGAATGTGTCACATGTTTTTTTTTTCGGTTTTAGCAGTTTTACAAATGTGAATGCGCAACAGAAAAAGTTTAACAGTTTAAAAATTTGACTATTACACAGTAGATGACATTGCCGAAAAATCTATTTTGAAATCGGCGACGATCTTCATAGATTCCGAAGGTTCAAATAACGTATATTTACAGAGGGGATTTTCTCAACAACTTACGCTACAGTTTTAACGTAAATTTCGATGGAGTATTTTATTGACATTTCTTTCCAGGACAATAGTCGAAATTGCGTACACGTTATTCCTTTGGGGGGGGGGGCGTAAATTTGTACATTAGGCCCACTTCTACAATTTTCTTTAAAATTTTCTTTATAAGTTTTCGACGTACTGATTAAGAAAATCTAATAAAAATTTGAGACGAATACTTTTAGAGATATAAAAACCCGTATTATTCATTGTGATGCCAGGTTTGAATGCGGGATAAACAAATCCACTGTTCTCCTACCGAAACTGCGACCCCTAATTTCTTTTGTAGCATTTACGGGTGGGTACGCTGACAACGATTATCGCAGTTAAATTTAAAAGAATTATTTTTCCACCCTCCACCGTCAAAATAGGAGGTTGTCTACTTCAAAAGCCGTTCTTTACATGAGAAGGTTGGGGTTGTCTGTTTCGAACGAGGTTCCTAAGATGTGGAGATTGGTGGTGTCTATTCCGAAAGCCATTCTTACCATGAGGAGATTGAAATGTCTATTCCAAAAGCCACGAAAACAGCTAGGACTGCTACCACTGATTTCGATCACTCTAAACACTCCTAGATATAAAACTTCTCGCTTCTGGAATGGTGTGAGCCACCTGGGAATCCATCTGGCAGACACCTTATGCATATGCAAATGATCATCAATGATAGTTTCAACAGACCCTGTACTAATCTTGATATCTTGGGCTATTAGGCGAATAGTAATGCGCCGATCTTCCAAAATGGCAACCTCAACTTGACGGACAGATGCCTCATCAATGGCAGAAGGGGAAGGGCGACAAGGTCTGAGAGCTGTTTTAACAAACTTTCGGCCATGTTTGAATTCACGATACCGGCGTTTTACAAGGTCATATGACGGGGCATCATCACCATAAGTTTCTTTCATTGCATCAAAAGTCTCCTGTAGTGTGGGTCCTTTCGAATAAGAAAACCGGATCACTGTTTGACATTCACAGGCTCCATTTCACACCTGACTCATTTCAAACACCTGTAAAACAGAAACCACAATTAGTTCAGAGATGTAACTTGCCACATAACCTGTAGAGATATAAATCATTGCACATGGAAAATTTCAGATAGATCATACAAATGGAAGTGGGTCAGGGGCATTACTTATTGCACGCCATTCGTATATATATATATTATATATTATATATATGTATTATGTATATTATATATATATTATATATATTATAGATATATAGTATATATATTATAGATATATATTATATATATATGATATTATATATATTATATATATATTGTATACATATTATACATATATATTATATATATTATATATGTTATATATATTATATATATGTTGTATGTATATTATATATATATTATATATATTATATATTATATATATGTTATATATTATATTATATATATATTGTATATATATATGTATATATATTATATATATTATATATATATTACATATATTATATATATATATTTTATATATTATATATATATTTTATATATTATATATATATTTTATATATTATATATGTATATATATTATACATATATATTATATATTATATATATGTTATATATATTATATATATATGTATATATAATATACATATATATTATATATATTATATATATATATGTTATATATTATATATATTATGTGTGTTATATATATTATATATATATGTATATATATACATATTATATATACATATTATATATATATTATATAAATATATATATTATATACATACATATATTATATATATTATATATATAATATATATATTATATATATTATGTATGTATATATATATTATATGCATTATAATATATATTATATATATCATATATATTATATATATTATATATATTATATATATATTATAAATATATATTATATACATATATATATTATATATATATTATAAATATATATTATGTGTATATGTATTATATATATTATATAAATGTTATATATTTATATATATATATGTATTATAATATATATATAAATATATTATCTTCAGGTTTTTACTAATTACCAGTTTTACCTTATATAATATATATATATATATATATATATATATATATATATATATATATATATATATACATTTGTTGAAGTCTAATTAATAGTCGCTGAGATTTGCAATTTATAAAATTACCCAAAAAGGTGTTGTATATATATATTTCAAAACCTTATGACAATGATCTAAATATTATACCTTTTTATATGAAAAATCAAAAGAAAAGGAATAATAAAATAATGTTAAAAAATACATAGCAATTGTCGGTGACCGTTCTTATTTACACATATATATATATATATATATGTGTGTACATATATATGTTTTGGGTAATTTTATAAGATGCAAATCTCAGCGACTATTAATGAGACTTTAACAAATATCCTGAATTTAATCCCCTGAATACGTCCTCTGGAATAGGGACCAAACGTTGATCATTTCATAAATTCATTCAGTTTTTCTTTTTTCAAAACAACATTATATATATATATATATATATATATATATATATATATATATATATATATATTGGGTAATTTTATAAGTTGCACATCTCGGCGACTATTAATAAGACTTTAACAAATGAATGCTCGTTGGAATGGTAATGACATGAATTGTGTAGTAGGCTATGTGACATTTGCTCGTAAGCCGGCACATTTTAGGGATTCATCTTGAGCCAATTTTTGACACTTTTTACAGCCATAAGTGTTTCAATCATATTCATTTGTTTTCCTAATTCTGCATATGAATTACAAAATATCTAATATATCCCTAAAATATCAGGCGTTGATAGAGGGGAGACTAATACTTGCTGCTAGAGTTTCAAATGACCTGAAATAATAGCAAAGCGAAAGTTGATTCCAAAGATTTCCCATATGTTATTTCTTCCCTCTGTCATTTTCATACATTAAGTAAATTTAACAGTGTATAAGGATTATTTGATACTGATGATATCAATAATCGTATCATATTTCTAAAAAAAGAAAACAGCAGACATAATATATGAGAAATAATTGGAATCAAGTCTTCCTTGCTGTTAGTCCAGATCATTTGAAATCATAGCAGCAAGTTTTTGAATCCCCTCCATCAAGGTCAGAGGTTTGAGAAAGAACACACACACACAAACACATTATATATATATATATATATATATATATATATATATATATATATATATATATATATATATATATATACATATATACTAGCAGTTCAACCCAGCTTTACTCGGGCCCTATGTATTGTTCACAACTTTATGTATATATATATATATATATATATATATATATATATATATATATATATGTGCACAAAATATTATTTCTCTACTCTCAATACTTCTTATCCCAAATCTCGAGTTTGAAAACTAAACATTGGAAGAAGTTTGATAAGGAAATGTACACACATACAAAGACAATCAAAATTTAATATATATATATATATATATATGTATATATTAATATATATATACATATAAATATATAAATATATGTACATATATTCATATAAATATATATACATATATACATATAAATATATATACATATAAATATATATGCATATATATATATATATATATATATATATATATATATACACACATCCCTCTCTCTGTATATATGTGTATACAAATGTGGATATATATATATATATATATATACGTATATATATGCATATATATGTGTATATATATGTATGTGTGTATATATGTATATACATGTACAAGTATGTATATATGTATACATATATATATATATGCATATATGTATATATATACATGTACATATATATATGTATATATCTATACATATACATGTATACATATATATACATGTATACATATATATGTATATATATATGTATCTATACCTATATATATATATGTATATATATAGATATACAAAAATATATAGGTATATAGATATATATATATGAATATATATATACATGTATATATATATCTAAACATACATATATATATGTATATATAAAAACTTATATATATATATGTATATATATATTTATATATATGTGTATATATAGATATATCCATATATATATATATATATCAATATATATCCATATATGTATCATATATGTATATATATATATCCATCCACATATATATTCATATATATATATAGATGTGTGTGTGTGTGTATCTATATATATATGTATCCATATATATATCCATATATATACATCTATATATATACATCCATGTATATATATGCATATATATAAATCCATGTATATATATCCATATATATACATCAATGTATATATATCTATATATATATATAATTATATATATCCATATATATATATATGTATATGTATATATATATCCATACATATATATCAATATATATATCCAATCAAAATTTAATGTAATATATATATATGTATATATATATATATATATATATATATTTACATAAACACATATATAAATATATATATATATATATATATATACATATACGGATACAAATATATAGATAAATATATATATATATATACATATAAATATATAAATATATGTACATATACGCATATAAATATGTACACACACACACATATATATATATATATATATATATATATATATATATCGCTCTCTCTCTGTATATATATGTATATAAATGTGAATATATATATATTCATATATATATATGCATATATATGTGTATATATGTATGTATATATGTGTGTATTTATGTCATGTCATGGGCTACTGCTCCCATGTAACCTAGTACTACCTGCCTCATGGTCGGGTCACCGGGGACTAAACTGGTTTCCTCACCAAACAAGTCTGGTGAGGAGGGCGGCTAGTCTCCCTGAAGGATTAAAAACAAGACCTTCCAAAGGACGAATGAACTCTTTTTTCTGGGTCAACGGCCAACTAGCACCGTGTATATTTGTGTGTGTGTATATGTGTATTGGGGTGGAGAGGGCTCCCGTAAGCCGTGGTGAAGGCAACCTTTCTAGGAGAAGCAAATCTCTGATTTAAAAAACCATAAAGCGGAAGACCATTACCCGCATTAAGCTGGCCTGCAGTTTTATTTGTTGCTGGCTATCTTGCTCTTGCTTGTTGCTTGATCTCAACATTTTGAATCGAGAGAGAGACTTAGCTGTCGTACAAAGCTAAGACTCTGTAACATCATATTTGTATAGATACTCCCTCAGGCATTTGGGATCATGGGTTTTAAATGTCTGAGGGAGTGGCACTCGTCTGACAAGACGTTGCAATCATCATATACGTGTATACATGTACAAGTATGTATGTGTGTATACATATATATGCATATATGTATATATATACATGTACACATATGTATGTATATATGTATATATATACATGTATACATATATATATATATATACATGTATACATATATATGCGTAGTTAATCAAGCAACAATATTTTCGAAAGAAACCCCGAATAACAAGAAATATTACATAGGCATGACTTCCTTAGATTTCAAAACCCGATACTATGACCACAAAAGCACATTCAAAAATAAAAAAACACCGTATAAAAACAACACTAGCGAATAAATACTGGGAACTCAAAGAAAGCGGACATTCGCCGGTAGTCGAATGGAAAATAATGAGACAAGCTACCACATGCAGACATTTAGACGACCCATGTAAATTATGCCTCCATGAAAAATTTTCTATCCTGTACTTTAAAGAACCTCAAAATCTATTAAACTGTAGGCGGGAAATAGCAAACAACTGTGTTCACAAAATAAACCTTACTCTACGATAGCGATACAAAATAGCTTTAAACCTAACAATAACAATAGGAAAAAAACAAATAAATAAATTAAATAAACATGAATATACATAAACGATCACATACATATATGTATATGTATGTACATATATATATATATATATATATGTATATATGTATATGTATGTGCATTGTTGTGTGCACATAGGTATATTTATATGTATACAAAAAAAAAAAAAAAAAAAAGGAGAACGACCACCTAACCTAGTTCTAAAACAGATCCTTTGTTTGATAAAATGCATGCCCATTGGCTGGTAGGAAGGGGCGCGGTGGATACTAGAAAGCTGATTGGCCGACTAGAAATCCTCAACATATATAAAAACAAGAAGCAACGACAGAATTCGCGCATAAACCTGACGAATCCTATAGTTGGATGAAACGCAGAATATTCAGTGTAGCTTAATCGCCATATATATTTTATAAATTACTAACTAGCTCTACCTACGTATTGAGCACTTTTGAAGTAAATACTTAAAGTTTACGCATAAATCTATACTTTCATATATTAAATTTATGCGAATAAATGAAGTAGTTATACATATATATGTATATATATTTATCTATACGTATATGAGTATATATATATATATATCGATATCTATAAAGATGAATAAATATATTTAGGTATATATATATATAAATATATATATAAATGTATATATATATCTAAACATATATATATATATATGTATATATATAAACTTATATATATATCTATATATATGTATATATATAAATTTATATCTATCTATCTATATATATGTATATATATATAAATTTATATATATATATATATATATATCTATATACATATGTATATATATATAAACTTATATATATAAACTTATATATATATATCTATATACATGTATATCTATATATTTGTATATATATAGATATATGTACATATGTCCATATATATATGTGTATATATATAGATAGATATATGCACATATATCAATATATATATCCATATATATCAATATATGTATCCATATATATATATATATGTATCCATATATATATAATTATATATACATCCATATATATACATCCATATATCTTACTTATCAATATATATATATATATATATATATATATATATATAATTTATAAATGTAATTTATAATCTATTTCGCATTTAAAACTATAGAAACATATAATAATGTTAATAAACTAGGGAAATCACTTAGGAAAGATAAATACTCACTTCCCCAAACCTTGAAAGATTTGGATTTAAAAAAAATAATCTTTAAACGTATTTCGAAATTTTTAAACGTGATTCGATATAATTAAAAATATTTTTTTAAACTTTAAACGTATTTTTGGAAATTTTGAAACGTAATTCGATATAATTAAACGAATTTTTAAGTTTTAAACCGATACCAATACAGATTTTAAAGTTTTTTTTATACATAAGAAAAGAGATTTTAAAATTAATTTGGGTTCAAATAAAAATCGATTCATATAAGGAACATTTTTTTCGAAATTAGATCTTAAATTTAAATAATTCAAAGTTTAAAATTAGGTATTACATCATCCGATAAAAAATTTATATTTAACAAAACGAGATTTAACCGTGAATTCGAGAGGTATACATACTTCACACTTCCGGTTATAACATAGACGAATATTGGCTGAAGAGAGCTTGATAAGGGTACCTTAAACGCGCCTTATTATCGGGTTTGAAACCGACGATACCAATGATCTGTCTAAACTAACAAATTTCTGTACACATAATATAAATACGCTCTTACAATTGGGATTTTCCTTTTAATTGAGCACTCTGCTGGAATTCTTTTTCCCAAAAAGAACTAATCATATATATATATATATATATATATATATATATATATATATATATTTGCATATGTGTATACATAGAATAGCTATAATAATTTATATTTATATATACATATATACAATACATTAATATATACATGCTATATATATACACACCCAACCACACGCACACTATAACTCTAGTTTCATATATATACATATATATCTTTATGTATAAAATGTCTACAATCAAATATATATATAATCCTATATATATGTATATATATATATATATATATATATATATATGACATCCTATATATATATATATATATATATATAGATACAATCCTATATATATAATCCTATATATATAGAATCTTGTATGTATAAATATAATCCGATATATATATATATATATATATATATCATCTTATATGTATATATATATAATCCGATATATATATATAATCTTATATGTATATATATAATTCGATATATATATAATCTTATATGTATGTATATAATCCGATATATATATAATCTTGTATGTATATATATAATCCGATATATATATATATATATATATATATATATATATAATCCGCTATATATATATATATATATATAATCCTATATATATCTAAATATATAATCCTATATATATATGTATATATGTATAATCCTATATGTATATATATATATGTATATATATATACATATATATTATCCTATATATATATAATCCCTATATAACCTATATATATATATAATTCTATATATATATATATTATCCTATATATATATATATATATAATCCTATATATATATATATATATATATATAATCCTATATATATAATCCTATACATATATATAGTCCTATATATATACATATATAATTATATATATATAATCCTATATATATATGTATATAATCGTATACAATATACATACTCCTATACATATATATAAACCTCTATATGTATATATATAATCCTGGATATAGGTATATATATATATATATAAGATACTACATATATATATTTTATATATATATATACACACACATATATATATACGATTCTATATATATATATTTTATATATATATATATATATAAAATCCTATATATATATTTTATATATATATATACACACATATATATGATTCTATAAAAATGGCTTAAATAATACAGGGTTCAATATTTAAATTTAAAAAATCGAAAAAAAAAAGACATCTCACACCACGATTCGAACCCAAAACGTTTAGATAATGAACCAACCCTAAACTACCTACGCTAAAGCGGCGTATATAAAGTTTGTTCGGTTTATCAACTATTTAAAGTAAATCAGGTCACGACGTCGTGACGTCATCTGACGCATGCGTTGTTGACCCTCCCCCCTGTCGAATCTGTCTAGACATCTCTCTCTCTCTCTCTCTCTCTCTCTCTCACACTTCGTCTGCCTTACTCTAAAGACTGGAAAATGGCGCCTGGCTGTTTTTATTTTTAAAAACTTCGTGCGTTACTACTTTTTGTAAGCGTATTTTTTTTTTTACTTCACATGTTTGGCTTATTATTTTTCGTTTAAGTATCGAGTCTAACTATTTTGAATGTGGTAATAACTTTGGTAACGTTGCCATAGCGTAGAAGTTCATAGTTTAGCTTTAATTAATGTTTTTTTTACCGATAACAACATTTTTAAATTGTAAATTAAGACCGTCATTAGAGGTTGCTGACATCAAGATCACGTGACATGCACCTCTGGAGTGAATGTATCTCGACATACAGTTGGTAGAGTTTTGAAGAGAGCTGGTTTAAAAGCATGTCGTCCGAGAAAGGCTCCCTTATTGAAGCCTATGCACCTGAAAGCAAGGCTAGCCTTTGCAAAACGTCATATTGATAAAGATGTTGCATTCTGGAAACGTGTTCTATGGACTGACGAAACGAAAATAGAGTTATTTGGCCATAATAAAGTGTCATATATTTACAGAAAATCTGGCGAAGCTTTCCTGCCTAAGAACACCATACCCACAGTGAAGCACGGTGGAGGCAGTTTGATGTTTTGGGGATCCTTTGCTGCCTCTGGACCAGGGCGACTTGTTAAGGTCACAGGTAGCATAAAAAGGAAGATTATGTTAAAATATTGGATGAAAACCTGAAAGACTCTGCTAAAGAGCTCTCACTTGGTCGTCGTTGGTGGTTCATGCAAAATAATGACCCAAAGCATTCGGCTAAACTGACTAAGAAATGGCTTGAGGACAATCATATTAATGTTTTGGAGTGGCCATCACAAAGCCCCGACCTTAATCCAATTGAAAATTTATGGAGAACATTAAAATTGAGGGTAATGCAAAGGAAGCCTAAGAATCTTATTCAATTGGAGGATTATTGTCAGGAAGAGTGGGCTAAAATTACTACTGAAGAGTGCAACAACTTGGTTGTAAACTATGAAAAGCGACTGAGGAAGGTAATCAAGGCCAAAGGCTATACAATTGATTATTAAATAAATCGTGCCAATAATTTTGAACAAGGGTTTTTTTGCAATTATGTTTGTTGTTCCGTTGTTATTTATTTTTTCTAAAATTCGATTGCTGCATCGGAAAGGCCAGTTAAAAATACATAATATACTTTGTTATTTTCTTTAATTTAATCCCTTTTTTAGAATTTATTGGAGAAAATTTAACTTTTATTTTACCGTGCCAATAAATATGATCATCACTGTATATATATATATATATATATATATATATATATATATATATATATATATATATCCTGTATATATATATATATACATATATAATCCTGTATATATATATATATATATATATATATATATATATACATATATACTCCTCTCTCTCTCTCTATATATATATATATATAATCCTGTATATATATATATATATATATAATCCTGTATATATATATATATATATATATATATATATATATAATCCTGTAAATATATATATATATATATATAATCCTGTATATATATATATAATCCTGTATATATATATATATAATCCTGTAAATATATATATATATATTCCTGTATATATATATATATATATATATATTCCTGTATATATATATATATATATATATTCCTGTATATATATATATATATATATATATAATCCTGTATATATATATATATAATCCTGTATATATATATATATAATCCTGTATATATATATATATAATCCTGTATATATATATATATATATATATATATATATATATATATAATCCTTTATATATATATATGTATATATATAATCCTGTATATATATATACATATAATCCTGTATATATATATATAATCCTGTATATATATACAATCCTATTCATATATATATATATATAGATATATACAATCCTATGTATATATAGATATATAAATATATATATAATCCTATGTATATATAGATATATAAATATATATATAATCCTATAGATATATATATATAATCCTATATAAATATATATAATCCTCTATATATATAATCCTATATATACCTGTATATATAATCCGATGTATATATATGTATATATATATGTATAATCCCCACTCTCCCTCTCCCTACATATATATATATATAACTACTTCATATATTCACATGAATTTAATATACGAAAGTATATAGTTATGCGTAAAGTATATATTTATGCTTTAAGTATTTACTTCAAAAGTGCTCAATACGTAGGTAGAGCTAGTTAGTAATTTATAAAATATATATGGCGATTAAGCTACACTGAATATTCTGCGTTTCATCCAACTATAGGATTCCTCAGGCTTATGCGCGAATTCTGTGGTTGCATCTTCTTTTATATATGTTGAGGATTTCTAGTTGGCCAATCAGCTTTATTGTATCCAGCGCGCCCCTTACTATCAGCCAATGGGACTGCATTTTATCAAACAAAGGATCTGTTTTAGAACTAGGTTAGTGGTTTTAGGTAGACGATCTCCTTTTTTTATAAAAATAATTATACCTATGTGTACACACATACATGCACATATATATACATATATGTGTGTGATCGTTTATGTATATTCATGCTTATTTAATTTATTTATATGTTTATTTTCTGTTGTTATTGTTAGTTTTAAAGCTATTTTTATCGCTATCCTAGAGGAAGTTTTATTTTGTGAATACAGTTGTTTGCTATTTCCCGCCTACAGTTTAATAGATTTTTAAAAATGTAGAAAATCAGTTCTAATAAATGGCAATAACTAATGGATAAAAACTAAAATGAAAAATTCATTCGATTTGGCGATGGGTTCCAGAGACTCTGCAGGGGCATCAGATCTTGTGGCATTATTCATTCTATTTACCCTCACAAGCATATTCGATACTACGGATATCGGCCTATATAGAGATGACGGACTAGCTATAATAAAAAAACTCTAACAAAGTCAAGGGAGAAAACTTTAAGAAAATCCAACACAAAGAAATGAAAAAATAAGGCCTAAAAGCGGACGTATCAGCTAACATAAAAATAACAAACTTCCTGGACGTCATGTTAAACTTAGATAAAAACACATATGAACCATACTTAAAAGATAACGCTTCTCCAATTTACGTAAACCCTAAGTCCAACCACCCACAATCAATTATAAAACATATTCCTAACTCGATCGTAAGTAGACTCAGTAATAACTCAAGCGATGAAAAATCACCAACAACTATAATAAAATTAAAAATAGAAGAAAAAGAACTATAATTTGGCATACGGCCCCATACAATCAAATGTAAAAAACAAAACTTGGCAAGAAATTTCTAGATCTTATTGAAAAACACTTTCCCACAACCAACCTCTTACACAAAATCTTCAATAAAAATACCTTGAAGTTATCTTACAGTTGTTGCGAAAATTTAGAGATGATAATTAAGGCACATAATAACAAAATACTAAATGAAAACAATGTAAACGACAACAAAATAAACAATAAAAAAAGTAGACACCATGACAGAAATAAAACCAACACTAGCAGAAATAATAATAATAATAATAATAATAATAATAATAATAATAATAATAATAATAATAATAATAATAACAAACCAACCCCAGACAAGAACAACCATACCATGAATAAAAATACCAATAACGAACAAGATAAATGCAATTTTAGACACCGCAAACTTTGCCCAGTCCAAAATAAATGTCTAACAAAAAGTACAGTTTATCAAGCAATAATATTTGCGAAAGAAAACCCAAATAACAAGAAATATTACATAGGCATGACTTCCTTAGATTTCAAAACCCGATACTATGACCACAAAAGCACATTCAAAAATAAAAAACACCGTATAAAAACAACACTAGCGAATAAATACTGGGAACTCCAAGAAAGCGGACATTCGCAGGTAGTCGAATGGAAAATAATGAGACAAGCTACCACATGCAGACATTTAGACGACTCATGTAAATTATGCCTCCATGAAAAATTTTCTATCCTGTACTTTAAAGAACCTCAAAATCTATTAAACTGTAGGCGGGAAATAGCAAACAACTGTGTTCACAAAATAAAACTTACTCTACGATAGCGATACAAAATAGCTTGAAAACTAACAATAACAATAGAAAATAAACAAATAAATAAATTAAATAAACATGAATATACATAAACGATCACACACACACACACACATATATATATATATATATATATATATATGCATGTATGTGTGTACACATAGGTATATTTATATGTATAAAAAAAAGGAGAACGTCTACCTAAAACCACTAACCTAGTTCTAAAACAGATCCTTTGTTTGATAAAATGCATGCCCATTGGCTGATAGGAAGGAGCGCGGTGGATACTAGAAAGCTGAGTGGCCAACTAGAAATCCTCAACATATATAAAAAGAAGAAGCAACCACAGAATGCGCGCATAAGCCTGACGAATCCTATAGTTTGATGAAACGCAGAATATTAAGTGTAGCTTAATCGCCATATATATTTTATAAATTACTATATATATATATATATTTATATAACGCTATATGGACATAATCCTATATGTATATAATACTCTATATAATCCTTTATATATATATATAATCGTATCCATCTGTCTCATATATATATATATGTATATATATATATATATGTATGTATGTATATATATATCCATATATATATACTCCTATATATAATCCTATGTATATATACTTCTATATATAATCCTATGTATATATACTGCTATATATAGTCCTATGTATATATATACTACTATATATAATCCTACCTATATATATACTCCAATGTATATATATATATATATATGCTATATATACATACATTCCTATATATATATATATATATATATATATATATATATATATATATATATATATAACTTTATATATGTAACCGTCTCTCTCTATATATAATACCATATACATATATATCTACATATACATATATATAATCCTTTTTATATATGACCGATATATATATATATATATGTATATAATCTTATATATATATATATATATAAAATCCTATTTATATATGTGTATGTATATAAGCCTGTCTCTCTCTATATATATACATATAAATATA
>NC_136486.1:85741136-85751136 GCF_053919585.1 Euprymna scolopes
AATATACATTAAATAAAGTAATGTCGAAAACGTAAATGGTTGCAGCCATTTCTGGAACCAACTTCATATTTCCCACCCCAATGTTAAAAATATACATTAAATAAAGTAATGTGTAATGCGTAAACGGTTTCACCCATTTTTGGGACTGATTTAATATCCCCCACCCCACAGTTAAAATGTACATGAAATAAAGTAATGTTTAAATCGTAAACGGTTTGAGTAATTTCCGGGACTGGCTTCATATCCCGTAACCCACTGCTTAAAATATACTTGAAATAAAGTAATGTTTAAATCATAAACTGTTTCAGCAACTTTTCTAAATTAATACATAAAAACATTAACACCGTTAGAGATTGGGCAACCATTGCTTCAACATGAATTTCTAAGTGTAGTATCAGTTTCAGGATTCCAGTTACTTAAATCCCCCCGTTTTTGGTCTTGGTTAATTTTATTTTTGTTATTGACCAGAGTACCCCTTTTGGGGAGCTAAATTTATAACCGACCTCATGTCCAATTCCGCCCATGTGGGAAGGCAAGTAAACAAAAAAATAATCAGAACGGACATTTTCCAGGGTATTTTATAATTAATCAGAAGTAACATTTCCAGGGCATTTTGTAATTAAATCAGAAATAACTTTTTCCAGTTACCTTTTTAATATTAAAACTTTGTTACATTAAACATAGAACCTATTCACAATGCCTCCCCACGGGACAGATTTAGACACCAGGGTTATTTTTAACGCGGAGAAAAAATTGTCTTAGTCGTAAAGGATTTATCTTCCACTGAGAGAGAAGAAATTGAAATGTAGCACCCGAAGAACAGATACTACATTTTGATCTTAGACAAAAAAACCAAGAAAGACAAATTATTAGCTTTGCCTCAACAGCGACACCAATTTTTTTTTAATATTTCAATTTCCTTTTCAAGAGTGATAAGGTTTATTTGGAATATTCCAACTTTTTGGAATATTCCACTTTCCTTTTTTAGGGATGCACAGCATGATAACGGACGGAGCGAAAAGCGTAATAATAATATAATGATAATACAATCAATAAAATTAATATTAGTTAATAATTAAATAAGAATACAAAATATTTGTATTCTGATTTAATTATAAACTAATATTGATTTTATTGACTGTATTATTATTATTATTATTATTATTATTATTATCAATTTATTTATTTATCTATGTTCGTCCCATCTAAATATTATTAAATACAAAATGTAACATCGTTTTTCATGCTTCAAAAAACCCTCATAACCTTTAAATCACATATATATATATATATATATATATATATATATATTATCCCATATACATATCTAATCCATATGCATATATAATCCGATATATGAAGGATTATATAATCCAATATATATATATATATATATATATATATATATATATATATATATATATATATATAATCTTATATATGTATATATATAATCCAACATATGTACATAAACAATACAATATATGTATATATATATATAATCTAACATATGTCTTTATATACACGCTTGTATATTTATTTACATTTATATATTTATTTTATTTGTATATATATATACAAAGTTATATATATATAAACTTGTATATATATACACACGTGTATATATATACACAGTCGTATATATATATACACTTGTATATATATATATATACACACATACTTGTATATATCAGTATACACATACACTTGTAAATATTTGTACACTTGTATGTATATACACTTATATATATATATATACATACATACATACATTCATACATACATACATACATACACGCGCATGTCTTATATACACACACTTGTATATATTTACACTTCTTTATATACACACACTTGTATATATTTACACTTCTTTATATACACACACTTGTATATATTTACACTTCTTTATATACACACACTTGTATATATTTACACTTCTTTATATACACACACTTGTATATATTTACACTTCTTTATATACACACACTTGTATATATATATATATATATATACATACACACGAATATACATTCCTATATAAACATATGTATATGTACTTATATAAATATTTATATATATACATGAATATATTTATATACAAGCAGGCTGCTTGGCTTTGCGTGGTCAAACAATACGCATAAATAATAGATTTGGATCAATGCAGATTCCCTTTTTTACTTTAAACAGAATTACCGTAGATATTACACATAACGTTGAATATCTTTGGAAAAATTAAGTACAAAACAAATGAAAAAGGAAAACCACTGAGAAATATGTTTTTCTATATAGTTCACTTCTTGTAAGTAATATAAATACTCAAGCTGAAATCGAAATCAAAATCTAAAGATACTGAGTCAAGTACGATAACCATTCGGCGAGCTTGACATTATTTTAAAAAGTCTTTCAGACCTACTTATGTTTACATTAGTTACAGTTGAACGATTCACCCGTGCGCATTTTTGAATAGTGAGCCTCGCACATATCAATTTTCTATTTTTTTATTTTTTTCCGGAAGAAATCAAATTAAAGTTTTCCACATGTTTGAATACTTTCTATACCAAATTTCAAGTCCCTAGATTAAAAATTCGATATGTATATATGTTGAGATATGCCCTCATACACACGTTCTTATATATAAGTATACATTTTTAATTATATATAAATATACATATATAAATCCATACACATCAATATGCTTACCTGTATAAAAAATTTAGACATGTATGCATATATAAAAATATTTATCTGTACACATATATAAATCTATACATATGAATACACACACACACACATATGCATCTATACATATGAACACACACACACATATACATCTATACATATAAACACACACACACATATATATACATATATATAATACATTTATATAAATATATATATATACATATAAATGCATAGATATATCTTCATAAATACTTGAGTATATATAGCTGTATATGTAGATAAATATAAACATATAAATACGTACATATCAATATATATATATATATATATATATATATATATAAATATATATATATGTATATATGTCCATATGTATACATGATTTATAAATAAATACATATATTTCCACCCACATATATAAATACGTCAATATGCATAAATATAGATATCAATGTCTGAATACATATAAAATTAATATATACATATATAAATGCAGATGCCTATATATATATATATATATATATATATATATATATATATATATATATATATATATATATATATATATATATATATATATATGGCGATTAAGCTACACTGAATATTCCGCGTTTAATCTACTCTAGGATTCTCCAGGCTTATGCGCATAAGGCTGAAGAATCCTAGAGTGGTAGTTTGGTAGAGTTTTCAATGTTCAAATCGTTGAACTTTGACCCCTTAACAGCCAAATTTCTGGCCGAAAACCGATCAAAGATTTCACAAATCTCAGTAAGCTCTATATCAAATTTCGATTCTGTAGACTGAAAATTGACAGAGTTATTGCGTAAGGAAAAGTACACTGACACACAGACACACACAAACACACACGCGTTCACTTTTATAGATATATAGATTTATTTGCTTGGTAGTGAAATACGCTAAATATTTTAATCCATGCAGATTTCGTATTTATAGAGTCACTTATCTCATATATATATATATATATATATATATATATATATATGTATATATATATATACTAGCATTTCAGCCCGTCGGTGCCCGGGTGTTTGGATGTGCATGTTGAGCAAAAAAAAAAAAAAAAATGTGGTAGTAGGAAGGCAGGCGAAGAAGGAAAAGAACGGGAAAAATACCATACGTCTTTGCTGTAACTACCACCAACAAACCGTAAGTTACTTATGTTTAAATTAAGGCTAAACAATCGAAAGGAGAGGATGACTTAAAAATATAGGCGAAAAAACCGACCCCCCCCTGTAGAAAAGTGCCCAGTTGCAGATTAAGATATTAATGTTTTTAGCCAATTTGTCGACATTTGTCGTCTAAAACGTCGAACTTCAAAACGATACTGATCTTGGGAAAATCCGTTGTCTCTGTCGAAAGTTTTAAGCAGACATGTAAAGATACATACATACATTTATATATTGGTAACTAAAAATCTTCGACCGAAACCGATTTTTTAATGCCATAACTCTGAATACCCTTTATGCAAAATTTCAAAAGTTTAGACCAAAAATTGCACAGAGGTCAATTTGTTTAAAACTTTGACCCCTATTATGACCGCTTAACATTTATTGTCTTGGGTTCAAATCAAGTTATCAAGTTAGATCCATGTCCAAGGAACCTATATTTAAAATTTCAAGTGTTTAGATCCAAAATTGTCGGAGAAGTTTGGTAGAGTTCTCAAAGATCAAATCGTCGAACTTTGACCCCTTAACAAGCAAATTTGTAGCCGAAACCCGATCACATCGATTTTCCCAAATCTCAGTATCCTGTATATCAAATTTCGCGTCTGTAGACTGAAAATTGACAGAGTTATTGCGTAGAGAAATGTAGACACACACACAGACACACAGCCACTCACATAGACACACAGACACGTTCACTTTTATAGATATACTAACATGTGTACCCGGCGTTGCCCGGGTGTTTGGAGGTGTATGCTGAAAAAAAGACAACAACAAAGAAACGGTAAATTTGTTTAACTTTGACCCCTATTATGCCCCTTAAAATTTATTGTTTTGGGATCGAATCGAGTTATTAAGTTAGATCCATGTCCAAGAAACCTATATCTAAATTTTCAAGTGTTTAGACCCAAAATTGTCGGAGGAGTTTGGTAGAGTTCTCAAAGGTCAAATCGTTGAACTTTCACTCCTTAATCGCCAAATTTTTGGCCGAAAACCGATTACAAAGATTTTCCCAAATCTTAGTACCCTGTATATCAAATTTCGAATCTGTAGACTGAAAATTGACAGAGTTATTGCGTAGGGAAATGTACACACACACACACACACACACACACACACACACACACACACACACACACACACTTTCACTTTTATAGATATACTAGCATGAGTGCCCGGCGTTGCTCGGGTGTTTGGAGGTGTATGCTGAGCAAAAAAAAAAAAAAAACAACAACAAAATAACCGTTAATATTTTTTTAACTTTGACCCATTAACATTTATTGTTTCTGACTCAAATCAAATTATTAAGTTGGATCCATGTCCAAGTAAATTATATCTAAAATTTCAAGTGTTTAGACCCAAAATTGTGGAGGGGTTTGGTAGAGTTCTCAAAGATCAAATCGTTGAACTTTTACCCCTTAACTACGAAATTTCTGGCCGAAAACCGATCACATAGATTTTTCCAATCTCAGTACCCAGTGTATAAAATTTCGAGTCTGTACACTAAAAATTGACAGTTATTTCGTAGGGAAATATACACACAGACAGACAGACATACACACTGACACCCAGACACGTTCCCTTTTATAGATAGATAGATAGATAGATAGATAGATAGATAGATCAAACAAACTATATACGTATACATAAATATATATGGAAACAATTTTGTGTTTCCTGTAAACATTTTACGCAAATATTATACAAGTATAAATCATGCAGAATATCTGCATGAATATACTTACACGTAATAGTTAACTAAAGATGATCATCACATAAGAAAACAAAAACAAAAAAAACTAATAGGGAATTAATTAAAATGAATGTTTAAAAGAATATGAAAATTAGCTACATCTTTTGCAGATGAATGCAATTCCACAAGCCATATATAAGAAAATTGTATTTTCTTTTTAAATCAATAGAAAAGAGGCTTGTCTTTTTTCTGCTGTTCCTGGCCATCGGGTCGGGATCAAAGTGTAGTATCTTTCCCGGCAGATACTGCAAGCAAAGACCATATGTGGGGTAAACCCTACATATAAAACCTTGGTCAATGTAGGGGCAACCCTTCATACCAATTGTCACTATCCAGATCCTCTACTCTCCGGGGAGTTGGTCCCCATTTCCCCTTCACTCCTCACATTAAAAATCGGCCTTGTGCCTAATTTGCTCGGTGGGGGAGCAAATAAATACTTTGCTTTATTTTCATTTTTTTCTTGGCCTTCGGACCGGGATCAAAGTGTAGTATCTGTTCTGCAGATGCTGCACTTACGATAATTTGTAGCAGTCAATGGAGGGGAAACCTTCTGGAACAATTATTATTTTTGGTCACAACATGATGCCCCCTTTTTACCCTACTTTTAGGAGAGTTGGTTTTACTCCCACATTAAAAAACGGCCTTGTGCCTAATTTGCTTTTGTGAGAAAGCAAATAAATACAATAAATTAAATAAATAGAAAAGAGGGTTTTAAATAAATATGTACACTTTTTTTCCTCTAAACTTATTCATTTTGTTGAATTATTTAAGGATTAAGGAAAAACGGTTAACTGGTTAACCGTTTTTCCTTAATCCTAATAATTAAACAAATGAATAAGTTTAGAGAAAAAAAAAGTGTACATATTTATTTAACGTATTTTTAAAAGTGTATATATAGACATTGAACAACCCAACCTTCCCATACACACATAGTTTCCTTCTCGATATGGATAGGATTCTAACACTGTTTCCTTTTCATTTTGGTATGGTCTATGATCGTTTATTTCTTTTTTGCATTTTCCCTTTTAATATCCTGAAGATGTCCTCTGAAATAGGGACGAAACGTTGATCATTTCATAAATTCATTCGGTTTTTCTTTTTTCAAAACAACATATACATATATATATATATATATATATATATATATATATATATATATATATATATATATATACTAGCATGGGTGCCCGGTGTTGTCCGGGTGTTTGGAGGTGTATGCTGAGCAAAAAAACAAACGAACAAAAAAAAATTCGAAAACAGTCAATTTTTTAAAACTTTGACCCTTATTATGACCCCTTAAAATTTATTATTTTGGGCTCAAATCAAGTTATTAAGTTAGACCCATGTCCAAGAAACTTATATCTAAAGTTTCAAGTGCGTAGACCCAAAATTGTCGGAGGAGTTTGGTAGTTGTTTTCAAAAGTCAAATCGCTGAACTTTGACCCCTTAATCACCAAATTTCTGTCCAAAAACCAATCACATAGATGTTCCCAAATCTCAGTACCCTGTATATCAAATTTCGAGTCTGTAGACTGAAAATTGACAGAGTTATTGCGTAGGGAAATGTACACACACACAGACACGTAAACTTTTATAGATATACTAGCATGAGTGACCGGCGTTGCCCGGGTGTTTGGATGTGTATGTTGAGCAAAAAAAAAGTGGTAGTAGGAAGGCAGGCTCGAACATGTACCGCAAAGGAGGAAAAGAACGGGGTAAAACCTAACGTTTATGCTGTTACGACCACCGCCAAACCAGAAGCGACATTTTTTAAAATTAAGGCTAGACAATCTGAAGGAGAGGATAACTTTCAAAAATATCGGCGAAAAAAGTGACCCCCCCACCTGTAGAAAAGTGCCTATTTGAAGGGGAAGATATTAATGTTTTTAGCCAATTTTTCGATATTTGTCGTATGAAAGATCGAACTTTAAACCGATACCGATCTTGGTAAAATCCTTCGCCTCTATAGAAAGTTTAAGGCAGACATGCAAACAGACATACATACATACATTTATATATTGGTAACTAAAACTTTTCGACCCAAACTGATCAAAAAGCTTGCCATATCTCTGAATACCCTTTATGTAAAATTTCAAATATTTAGACCAGAAATTGTCTGAGTAATTTGGAAGAGACCGCAGAGGTCAATTTTTTTAAAAACTTTGACCCCTATTATGACCTCTTTAAACTTATTGTTTTGGGCTCAAATCAAGTTATTAAGTTAGATCCATGTCCAAGAAACCTATATCTAAAATTTCAAGTTCGTAGACCCAAAATTGTCGGAGGAGTTTGGTAGTTGTTTTCAAAAGTCAAATCGCTGAACTTTGACCCCTTAATCGCCAAATTTCTGGCCAAAAACCAATCACATCGATTTTCCCAAATCTCAGTACCCTGTATATCAAATTTCGAGTCTGTAGAGTAAAAATTGACACAGAGTTATTGCGTAGGGAAATGTACACAGACACACACACACACACACGTTCACTTATATATATATATATGTATATATATATATATATATATATATATATATAGATAGATAGATAGATAGATAGATAGATATACACGCGTATATATATAGATTTATATATTTTTATATATATACTTATGAATACATATGCACACATATGTAAACATAAATGCATGTATATATATATATATATATACATCATAATAGTACATATGTTAATACACCAACCCTTCATCAAACACACACACACACACACACACACACACACACACATTCATATCGAGGACGTTTTGCAATAAAGACGAAACTTTGATTCACATATAATTTGGTTTGATCATTTTTATCACTACACATATATAAGTGTGATAATATATAAGAACGTCGCCCCCACAATTTTTTTAATACCACGGACTGGAACTCTACGACCCGAGTTCTGCCATATATGTTCGAAGTTAGGATTTGAGACCCGGGTCACTTGCATGCAATGCGAGTACTCTGCGACTCAAGTCACACCACCGTATATAAGGAGTCTATTAACTAACACAGATTAAATATATAACAGTGGAAGCCTCGGTTTTAGTAGTTGAATGACTGCCACAGTGCCACACTGATTGATACATTCCACTGCCCCCGAAACTTTTACTTTTGTCCGAGTTATATGGATGAAATGAAAAAAAATAAATACTTTTGTTCATGGTCTCATCATTTAATAAAGATGTGCAGAGCGATAACGTAACATTGCCATCATGCATACCCTATTGTAAACTCTGTGTCAAAGATCGCAGGAAAATATTACTAAAATATTCACAGAAAAATTATTATCATAATTTCTGACGGATTTAAGAAAACAAAAAAGAAAAACAAACAACAACAGCCCCCCCCCCAACTCTTCATTGACTTTTTAGTATAGAGTGAAGGATTTATTACCGAATTTTTAAACGTTATCTTTCTAAATCGTTTTCAGGCTGGTCTGGCATGGCTGTTTGGGTTGTTTTCTCACTTCTCCTCACAACTTTTTATGGTTTTCCTAGGTGTCTAAAATATAAATAAAAGGAACACTGGCTAGAGGAAAATATACTGTATGTATGTTTGAGTGTGTGTATATATATATGTGTGTATATATATATATATATATATATATATATATATATATATATATAAACGATATATATTATCTTGCTTTTTAATATATATTTATCTTTTATAATATACATATATATATTATTATATATATATATTATATATATATATATATGTGTGTGTGTGTGTATGTGTGTGTGTGTGTGTGTGTGTTAAATATCTACTTCAGCGTGAGTATAACTCAATAGCAGCATGTGTTTTTCTGTGTAGCTTGCTTGCCATACTTAGATTTTCAGACGATATGTTTCGAGTCTCGCTAGATCCAGTCCCGCTGATGAGCAGTAGAATAGTGAACCACATAACTGTGGATCATATATATATATATATATATATATATATATATATATATATATATATATATATATAAGCTGAACGTCTGTGTGTGTGTCTGGTCACGAATAGGCTCCTATATGGTTGACTATTATAGAAAACTGATCACATATAATGATAGAGGATGTATCGAGACACAGGAATGGGTATGTTTGACCTGGCATGATGATGATTCATTAAAATTGTGGGGTGTGCGTACCCGCCTGGTCCACAAAGTATGGAAAAAATTTAAAAATTAAAAAAAAAAAAAAAGCGTTTACAAGTGTTTTTGATATAGATGTACATAATATTACTTTGATAAGTATGTTTTAACATAATAGGGATGGTATAATAAAATTGTGGGGTCTGCGTTTGCGCGTCTGGCCTCCATAGAATGGAAATAAGTACAAACTTTAATAAAAACTGTTCATAACTATCTGCGTAAGTATACTTTGATAA
>NC_136486.1:85761136-85776136 GCF_053919585.1 Euprymna scolopes
GAAAATTGTAGTTATGTCTTTTTCTTGTTAATCTATTATGGTTTAGATCAAACGTAGTTTAACTTTTGTTTCATTTGTGTATAAGTGTTTTTAAACAAATATTAATAATAAAGCATATGCATCTATGTATCTATATTATTATTATTGATAACATTTTTCTTTTATTTCTTTGTGTATATAAATAAATAAATAAATGTATTATCTATATTATTATTATTATTATTATTATTATAAACTTATTAAAGGCCGAACGTATAATGAAACATCCATCACTTTACAGGGATGAGGAAGACGTTAATCCATCAAAGTTTTTCATCAGAAAGAAATAAAATCTCACAATATTTAAATGCATGCTTGTATATCCATTTTCCCCTTAATGACTTATTTCACTTGAACGAATAAATGAAATAAATAAAAATTTATAAATTAATCTTATTGTCAAGATAGTAGATTATAAAATGTTTATGATAAAAAACATCACACACACACACACACACACACACACACACACACACACACACACACACATATTCGCATTGCGTAATCGTTTTTTTCGCGCTCGTGATTTCACGTGAAACGTATAAGAAAGCGTACATATTTTACATAAATAATTGTAACACATGATAAATAATTGTAACACATGATAAATAATTGTAACACATAAATAATTTTAAATTACATATTGTAATAAGAAATACATTCATTCATTTCAAATAAGCACCTTAAAAAGTTAATCCCAAATCCAAACTTCTATCCACTAATAATTTATGGAAATAAAATAAATCTCGAATATATTTCTTGAAAATAACATTACACAATTATAATAAAATCAGTTTGTTAAAAAAAAAAAAATTCGCATTCATGAAAAATGTCTACGTTACAAAGAAAAACAGTTAATTTTGTTGGCTTGCATTTGATTGGCTACTAACAGCATTAAACTTTTTGCTCGGATCAAAATGCAGTATCTGTTCTGATATAACACTTTATCTTTTCAGTCCTCTATCAGTGAAAGAAAAAATCTAGACTAAGACCATTCTTATATTTGGTATCAGATTTTCCACACATCAAAACACATTTTGTTTTACTCTGTCTGGGAAATAGGCCAGAAAATAGGGACTGCTGACTTGAAATTGAATTAATAAACCTTAATACACAAGACGAGAATGAATGAATTGGAGTTATGAAAATTAAAGAATAATATGGTTTAATGTTGTTCTTATCAAGGTTAATAGAAACGAATATGCTGACAAGTGCTTGCCTTGACTTCATGTTTTTTTCTATTATTACATATTAATCTACAGTTCTTATAAGAAACGGGACAATACACTGGAGATGACACATAAGATGATAGAAAGAGGAAGAGAGGGCAGAACAACGATTGAACAACAAAGTATATTGTTAAGAATATCTTATAAAATAAAATGAGGATTGATGATGCTCATAAAAAAAACATGGAGATTTGTCAAATAATATTTAATTACGTAGAATTTGTAACAATCTGCAGATTTGTAAGTCTAAAAGCGTTACATGATAACAATAATATATTACATCATAGAAAAATATCAATTATTTTCTCTTGTAATTTTGGAGGATGAAAAACAAACTCTAACATCAAAATAAGTTGAAATTACAAACATACAGAAGCATGAATGTGATCTTCTCTCTATTTATATATAAAGTTAGGTTTGTATATATGTTTGTCTACGTGTGTACGTACAAGATTCACTTTTAAATTCATGATTATTAGTTTGAAATGTTTTGTTTTTTCAATTCCCATCTTGACATTCACACGTGGAAAGAAGAAGAAGAAGAGAAAAAATAAGGCGCACTTCATGAAATAATAATCTCGTTTTTCTTCCTCATCCCAATGTTTACATAAATATTAATAACATTGCGTGACCACTTTTCGTGCTGTTGTGTGTTGTGTGCGTGTAGACATTCGCTTTTTTTCGCAACTACGTAACTTACGCACTTTCATGATTTTCTGTTAATCGATTGTTTGACATGTCTGCAGTTTACGAAGTGAACTAAAATATTTACGTTATTATTTAGAAACCCATTCTTAACATTAAAACCCCCTTCCGATATTAAGAATGGGTTTCTTTGTTAACTATTCTGTATTTTTACCTAACAATTTAATAAGCAAAAGATGCCTTAAATTTGAATTTAACTTGAAAATTCTATTTAGAAATAGCACGGTCTGTAAACTGCAAAAGTACCGATTGCTTCATAAAATCCAGAATTATAATAGCATAAAATGCTAAAACGAACTTTAAAATACTTGGTATTTATAGCGCGACCTGCTAAGAAATTCACTGCTGTATAGCAGTGTGTGTGTGTGTGTGTGTGTGTGTGTGAGAGAGAGAGAGCGAGAGAGAGAGATAAGGAAAGAGAAAGAGGGGAGAAGATGTTTAATTATTTAAAAATGTAAAAGTTAAATGAACCCAAAAGTAATTATGTGATTTAAAAATGTAAAAATGCAAACAGAACTGAAATGAAAAACAGGACTCCCGAACCACACCGGGTACATATAGCTAATCTATAATGAAAGAAAGTTTCTTACTGCATTGTAGTTTTGACTCATGTTTTTCAATGAATCGCAACTTAGAACATAAAAAAGTATGGCCGCTTATTAAATTGTCGTGAACAAGTTATGCATTTTACATTAAATTTGTGCCTTTTTCTATAATACCAATGTTGCATCTAAATAAAAGGGGATCTTCTATGTCACTAAGCAGTAACAGATTACGTATATACACACACGAGTTCATTACTTTTTTTTAAACCAGCAATCCGTTTTTAACAATGTATGTACTGTATTCATTTGTAGTACGCAAATCTTACCAATATTTCGTTTGTGTACGTCTATTTTTGAATCGATGTATAACCGATGTATGGTCGGTTCGACGGAATCAAAACATTTCGTTCTGCCAACTTCACACTCGAGCAGCAGGAGCAGCCATAATAATAAAAAGCGCCCATGTTAAACTTGTGTTGTTCACCGCCTTATCAGAAACAGTAACCTTCCGCGTTGTTCGTCCATTCACTGAATTACCGCAAAAAATAATCCTTTCTCAAACAGTTTTCATTTTTTCTAGACATTTAAATTCGTACATTTTTCTTTTGATTTTCTTTATTGAAACCAAAACTAAAAATCAGATACTTCTTTGTATTTTAACTTAAGGGTAACGTTAATAAATCTATCCGTAGTCTCTCTCCTATGTGTGTGTGTGTGTGTGTGTGTGCGCGTGTGCGTGTGCGTGTGTGTATGTGTGTGCGTATGTATTTGAGTGGCTGTGTTTTCTCCTTGATAGATCGTTGCAAATATACCGCCGTAAACAAACAAGTATATACAATCCAAATCTATATAAAAATATATGGATTGAGGATTGCAACGAAAAAAGCAAACTCGGTGTTTCAAACGAAGTATTTCATTTTTCATGAAAGGTAATTTGCATATATCTATACTTATATAAGTATATATACAATTTACTATGAAAATATTGCCTATTATTTTACTCGTTATCTACCGCACATTTGTTGGTTGTTAGAATTTAAACTTAGAGATAAGTCAGTAAAATTGTCATTTCGCGGTAATTTTATTAAAGTGTTTAAAATTAACTACATTTATTTAAATTTAATAGCAAAAACCTGTCAGCAGGTGCGTGCGTCTGTCACACAAGAAGAAGCACCTGCAATTTATCGACAGACATATGAAAACACAGAGGTGGAGGTGGAACATTAAAAAACATTCTTATTATGCATTTCTTGACTTTAAATATTGTAAAAAAGTTAAAAAAAAAATTACACTCGCAAACAATGATAAACGAAAAAAAGTGCAATATTTTCTGAAGTAATGTATATACATCTGTAAAGATTTTTATTTTAAAATTCTTTCTTCATACGAAGGAGAAAATGCATTGTTTACTATTTATATTATTTAGAAGATTTGTGAGAAAAAATATGTACTATTTGTTACGAATATATTTATCACAGACGAAAATAAACACTAAGCGAAATATTTTAAAACTTTCATTTTATCGTAAATGTTTAAAATGTTTTTTTTAATATAGAATATTGTGAAACTAATTTTTGTCTATTTTAATCGGCAACCCCCTCAAAAAAACAAAAAACACAATAACTCAATAAGAATTTTTGATTCTATAGTATATTTGATGAAACTGTTAGATTTTTTTTTCTCAAGTATTAACACAATCCTCCTGTTATTATTTTCCAAAATAGCATTTCACCGAAATAAATAAATAAAAAAAAAAGAATAAAAAACAAACAATTAAGAGGATAATATTAAAAAGTTTGTGCTTTTTAACTTTATATTTTCTTTAATTTCAAATTTGGCAACTATCCATTGTAAATACCAAAAATTAATCTTTAGAAATAAATCACATATTTGTATAATAAAAATGTATTGTATAATAAAAGATATTTTTCTGTGATAAATATATATACATATAATTTTTTACTGGATACCTCCGAAAACAACAACAACAACAAAACACCCTAGATTATGAATGAAGTGCTCGAAGAAATTGTTAATTGCATATATTTCATGAATTAAAACGTAACATAAACAATCATTATAACAGAAGTTTGTGTTTATGTGTGTATGCGTGTGTGTGTGTGTGCGTGTGTGCGTGTGTGTGTGAGAGAGAGAGAGAGAGAGAGAGAGAGAGAGAGAGAAACAAGGGCGACCATTACTTTTTTTCGTACCGAATGAGCTCCCCTTAATAAGCGTCTTCGAGGAACCGCTGCTGAATTTTTACATCAACAAAAAGTAAGACTCTAATGTTATTTTCGTTTTTTTTGTAAATGCTAAACAAACACTGAACATTTAATAAACAATATCTAAATACAAAAGAAAGACTAAAAACCCCATTAGAATGCAAGTGTATAAAAACAATTATACCAGTACAGTTTTTTTTTTATTTGAAATATTTTCATTTTCATTGAAATACTTGGTATTCTTTAGCGAAAGTACATTGAAATTTGCCGGTAGCGTTTTGTTTGTTTTTAAAGGTGTGTATGTGTGTGTGTGTGTGTGTGTGTGTGTGCGCGCATGCGTGTGCCAATATGGAAATATTGCGAGAATGAGTGAACCCTTATGTCTGACATTGGAAGGCAAGCGAATGATAAGACCACACTGACCAGACATTCATAAAAGTAAATTCATTTCAATTTAAATTGCTGTTAAATAAGCCATCATTAAAAATCAAAAACAACTTTGTTGATGGTGTCAGTAATAAATAATAAAATATTATTCAATGCGACAATAACACAGCGAGTTGAGTTTGGATAAAAATGTAGCATCTGTTCTGTTTATGTTTAGAAAATAAAATCCTCCTAGACTGAGAAATTTTTTATTTTTGTCTCAATCCTGACTGCCACGTCGCAAGGAAGAAACGATTAAAAACTGATGTTGTATCTAAATTTGTCTTCGTGGGGAGACAAGTAAATGCGGACAATTTCGAAGATAGTATGTGAAAACAAACTAGACAGATTACTAGAAAAATTAGTCATTTTTCCTAAAAAAAAAAAAAAAAAAATATGAATATTTTGGTTTAATTTTTACTTTTTTTTTTTTTTAACAATTATCGATTGTATTTATGGTCTCGTGGTAACAAGGTAATACAGTGTTCACTGTTCATGTCGTTTGTACGAACCTTACTGTATACGTATATACGTATATCCACCCTTATGTGTGTGTATGTATGTTAGTATATATATATATATATATATATATATATATATATATATATGTACGCATATACATATGTACAGGAAGTGTGCAAAGGCCACACAAAGGTGAAAAAGAAAGAAAGAAAATGTTTTACGCAGTTACGAGATTGATGAGAGGCTGATCTTTTTGTTGTCAATACTCACACCACAGCCAGCAGGTTGACACGCGAATTATGTGCACCGGCACCGCTCCCCACTCCCCCTCTTTCACCTCATATTCTTTCCTTCTCTTCAGTTTCTCTCTCTCTCTCTCTCTCTTTTGTGTGTGTGTTTTTTCTTGTTTCTGCCCTCCCACCTTGACCACGCTCGCCCCCTCTCCATTATGCTCGCAACTATGCCCTCACCTCTACCCTTCTTTACTTTCTATCAATACAGAGCTAGCCTACCGTAGGGTCGGTGTCATATAATGAACGCCCCCAGACCAGAGCAGCCGAGAGCGTGTCACGCCTTTTCTGCCCCGAACGTGGCTAACGGTACTAAAAATCTACTGATACCGTTGCCGTGAAAGAAAGGGTCTAGACCTCCGCAGGTCTTACAATGTCAGCCAGGAAGGCAACCTCTTTGAGCTCCTCCCCTCTCGCTGCCACGACTACCTCCACAAACCAATCCTCTGAAACTAGAAGAATAGAGAAGTGACAAATCGAACGATTGACAATGACGACAACGACGACGATGATGATGATGATGATGATGATGATGATAGCAATGCTAAAACTGCTGTAAAAGATGGTAATGCGTGTGTTGAGAGAGAGAGAGAGAGAGAGAGAGAGAGAGAGAGAGAGAGAGAGAGAGAGAGAGAGAGAAGATAGAGGAAAGTAAAGAAATCAAACAATATCAAACTGTAGAGGAAACAGTGTAGATATTGCATTGTTCTTAATCTTTTATTAAAAATATGAAAGATAGATAGATAGATAGATAGATAGATAGAGAGAGAGAGAGAGAGAGAGAGAGAGATAGATAGCGAACGCGAGAGAGAGATGGGGGGGAGAATAAACGAATCTGAATTGATTAAGTGAATAAATAAATAGACAAAAATAAAATCTTTCCTTCCTACCCTTTACCCCAACCCACCTACCCCCTTCATTCTTGTGTACGTGTATAAGTGTGCGTTTTTAGTCATGGATGATGATAAAAAATAAAATTAGAAATTAGAGAGACATCAGGGAGCAGATCGCGTGAAACGAAAAGAAAATGTCATAAAAAAAGACAGAAGGAGGGGCAAAAAAGATCGAAGGTGGGGGGAGAAGTGGCAGATGAATAATATAAATAGAAAAAAAAAAGAATAAAAAAACATAAAAAAGAGTGGGAGGGGTGAAAAGAGAAGGATATTATGTTGATAATGTATCCCTCCTCCCCTCTCCTCCTTTTAACATTTGAACAATATGTAAGGTCTCTCTGTCTAGTCCCCTCCTATGTTCAGTTCTATTGGACTACAACGAAGTCTGACCTGTTCTCATAGTCGAGAGTAAAGCGTGGCGGAGGGATATCTGCTTTAATATTGACAATTCTAGTTGGTATAATAAATGATGCTCTGGACCAATAGGATCATATCATAGCGCGCCCCTCATAGAAACAGGGCATCGACCAGTCGACGTAAAAATTGTCACAAGCTAATGTGCTGTTTGAACTTGCTTTAGCCTCCACATCCATATATGGAGGCGCAGTCGTAGTGACACAGGAGTTACAGCCGCGGTGTCAGAGTTCAAAACAGATAGAGTGCTTTTCGTCGGGCACGCTCTTCCTTCCACTAAGCTTTGACACGATTCATCCGCGTTCATAAACAGCGAGCAACGCGCCGCGCTGCTAGCAAGCTTGCGAGAATGAATATATCTTAGAGTTTGGAAATGCGTTCTTATTTACGGTCCGTTTATGAAACTACAACCTTTACAGCAGCTTCGACTTCGTGAAGTATATATTTATATTACAGCAGTAAAGAGACGACTCTACTAAAAAAAAATAATAAATAATAATAACAATAACCCCGCATCAAAAACGTCTTCGTTAAGGAAAAAAGACTACGAACGTTAAGGAGCACAGAGTGAAATTTGGTTAACATGAAACTAAACGTCATCTACCGGTGACACTGGGTTACACATACAAGAAACCCTGGATGAATAATACTTCAAATTGAAGACTTAGTTTTTTACAGGCGGTCATCTACAACTGGTAAACAGGCCGGGATCTCTTATACCTAACCCAGACGCCATCAGATGCTGACGGACCTATACTTCTAAGTGAGCGTTTTTGAAAAAAAAAAAAAAAAAAAAAAAAAATCACAAACGAAAGCAAATATACCACACACAAACACACACACATACACACACACACACACATATATATATATATATACACACATACACACACACACGTATGCGTGCGTGTGTGTGTACCCAAACGCGCACATGCACATATATATACTTTGCAGATTATATAAATTCAAATATTCTTAAACTTGAGTTTCATCTCTCCGATCACTACTTATAGGTATTTCTTTTTAACTTTATTTTGGTTTACTATTCCAGATCATTTCCTGTTTATAGAAATTTTTTTTACTTCAACTTTATTTTTCACTATTCCCTTCCCATGTTGCTTTGTCGACTGACGACAGGGTGACAATACAGAACACAGTAACGTCAGGATTTTATACTGTATTTTTTTAACCCTTAAATGTTCTAAGTTAACTTTAGTAGATTTGATTAACGTGTAATGACATTCAAGTCTTAATAAAAGTTAAAACGAGGTAGCAAATGAAACTTCATTTTTCTTTAAAAATCTCTAATCTTCGAAGAAGTGTTATTACTTCACCCCCACGCGTGCGCACACACACGTGTACCGGTGATTAAAAAAAAAAAAACAAAAAAAAACTGTACGGGAATTTTGTTTTGTTTTTTTTTTTTAAATAAAAGAAACAAAGAAACACCTACCTTCGCTCGCCCACACTCTCATTGTTTTAAACACACATTTAATTTCTTTTAATAATAATAAAAAAAAAATATTTATTACAATATTTTTAAATCCGTAGCTTTAATTTTGTTTCATACGCCATTCAGGTTTAAGCGTAATTACGCTCTTTCGTCCCTTCCCTTTCTTTTCCTCGGAGGGAGAGAAAGAAAGAAAGAGAGAGGGAGGAAGGAACAAGGTCTTCTTCCCGACCAGTGACCCGCCGACCCACAACCGGGTTCGCGTAGCTGTTAACTTCTGTGATCTGTGTCAAGCAACGTTGCCACAGTGCTGTGGTTCCCGGCCTCGCTCGACACCCAACGCCACAAGATGGCGATGGTGCCATTTCAACAATCCAGTGTAAACATGAGGGACCATGCGGACGACTTGGGAGGTTCGACGCCGACGCAACAGAGCCAACAAACCCCAAGTCAAGTCGTCCAGACAACCACTGCTCCGACGACACCAAACGGAAACCAGTCAAGCACACCGGACAATAAACAGCAACACATAGAGTGCGTGGTGTGCGGGGACAAAAGTTCTGGGAAACATTACGGACAGTTCACCTGTGAGGGTTGTAAAAGCTTCTTCAAAAGATCTGTCAGACGTAACTTAACATACACCTGTCGAGGAAACCGCAACTGCCCCATTGACCAACATCATCGGAACCAGTGCCAGTTTTGTCGGCTTAAGAAATGTTTAAAGATGGGAATGCGACGGGAAGGTAGGTCGTTTCCCGGTGAGTTTTAACTGATTTATAAACATTTTCACTAAGAACAAAGGTGCTAGGTCCACAAGCGCTGATAATAATCATTACTGCTAAACGATACTATAATCTTCGGTTTGCTAAAACCGAAAATCATGGATAACCCGCTTGTGTTCATTATTGAAGATTTGTTTGTTATTCAACACTGAATAATAGACCACTGATATCGTCTCGAGAAGACGATTCTCGTAGTTTTCCTATAAACTCAGCATAATTTTTAATGACTTTTATCCAAAGACAAAGCATTGTTTATTTTTTAAATTTAAAATTGTTCAGTGAAGCTATTAAGCTCTAAAGTCTCCTCATCCCTTCACACACACGTTTGAAGTTTAAACTTTTGTTTCCCATCTTCTGGTGCTATAAGATATCTGGAGAAAAACCATTCCATGCTTCACATTCTGTCTTTAGCTCTACCGAATCTTTGAAAATCCTGATTGTTTTATTTCAGTAATTAATAGATTCAAACAGTCAAAATCATTGTACATTTAATGGGAAATTGTTGGGGCTGCCAGACATTAACTTTCACTATTTTTATCATTTGTAAAGTATCGGTTATTTTAATTGAAAGCATCCCTTCCCCTGCATCCGTATATTTGTTTTACTTTTATGTTTCTATTAATCATGTATTTGCATTTTGATATCTTATAACCCGAATAATGAAAAAATTGTCTGCGAAAAAAAAAAAATTATTTCATAAAATAGCTTATTTGCTTTTCAAATTTAATTTTTGTACAAGTTTTTATTGTATTTAAAAAGATACTTAAATATTATAATTAGCTTAAAAAACTTTATGAAAGTTATAATTCCACAAATGACATCTTTGTCATTACGAACGTATCTAAGATTATATCATAAACATGTAAATATTTTAAATAGTTAAAGCTTACTACCCCATATTTTTTTACTATTATAGAGTATCTAGTCGCGATTAACAATTTATACAAATTCGTAAAATTTTTCAGTTGATCGTTCATGTAATTGTTTCTTCAAATTAAACTTCATTCGATTTTGTTTATTTGTAAAGACGCATGATTATTTACTGTGACTTTAATCGACTTGCGTACTAGTGCTGTTATGGATATTAGTTTGTTCAATTTTATGAAATGTATTTTTATTTAAACTTTGTCTTAGTTTAAATGTAATTTTATAATGTGAAAATAAAGATAAATTCTATTTTGTTTTTCTAAATTTGTTTAAAGCGCTAATATCATCTATTTCTTACATATATTAACTTTGTAAACATTCCTGTGTAAGAAAAAAAAAAACTCGTTTCATACAGTTCTTGTTTTGTTTGACATATTGAGAATTAAAAAATCCAAGACTCCGTATATTTAAATTAGCGCAATTTTAACTATCGTGTCAAAATTAGAGATTCGTTAAATGTAATTTTTTTTACCTGTATATTTCATATCCTGTTTTCTTTCCAACAGTGTCTTACTTTATCCGTTCTTTCTCGTTTCCTCTCTTTTTTAGCTGTCCAAAGAGGCAGAGTTCCGCCAACGCAACACCCAGGATTTCCAGGACAGATGGCACTCACCAATGGAGACCCATTAAATGGACATACGTACCTGTCCAGTTTTATCTCTATGCTGATTCGTGCTGAACCGTACCCAACCTCTCGATATGGTCAATGTATGCAACCGAACAATATCATGGGAATAGAGAATATTTGTGAACTCGCGGCCAGATTGTTGTTTAGCGCCGTTGAATGGGCCCGAAATATTCCCTTTTTTCCCGATCTGCAGGTGGCTGATCAAGTTGCGTTATTACGGCTAAGCTGGAGTGAACTGTTCGTGCTGAACGCTGCCCAGTGTTCCATGCCACTCCATGTAGCCCCGTTGTTGGCTGCAGCGGGACTTCACGCTAGTCCGATGGCAGCAGACAGAGTTGTCGCTTTTATGGATCATATTCGAATATTCCAGGAGCAAGTTGAAAAACTGAAGGCACTGCATGTAGATTCAGCGGAATATAGTTGTTTAAAGGCTATTGTTCTTTTTAGTTCAGGTAAGCAAACAACAAAACTTTTTATCATTTCCTAAGAAAAATGTCTGAGAATAACGAAAGAAAAACAAATTATGGAAACCTTTTCCTTTTTACACCTGAAGTCTATTTGATCAGTCTAGGTTGGTTTTTAGTGTTCAAACAAAACGTACTTTTTTTTTTTGCATTTTTTTTGCAAACAATGCTCATCTTATATTTTGGATATTATTTTTAGATAAAAATCAATATTTATAAATCTGTTTACCTTCACTAACAACAAATAACAAATGTGCCCTCATTAAGGTTTGTGAATAGAATATGGAATCTTAAAAATTATATAAAACTTTTGAAAACTGCTGATATATATATATATATTTGAATTACAGAAGTTTAAAACATGTTATGTAATCTTTAAATATTACGTTTTTTTTATTTTTTTTTTTTTTACATTTCTTAATAATTGAGCACTTTGTATACAATGTTTACCTTGCATCTTAGATTTGGAATAGAAAGCATTTTCTCCAATCTCTTTATTTTACTTTCACTTACACTAACTGTACAGGAATAACAAATTTACCTATATTTGTTCCTTTGCAATCTTAAAATGAACAAGACGTTTGGATACTTCTGATTATATATATATATATATATATATATATATATATATATATATTACAAGTTTAGAATAACATTCTGTAATACAATGAATAAACCTTATGCTCTTATTTTCAATTTCTTAATTAGGCATTTTTCCCGCTATATATATATAATATAATATATAGCGGGAAAAATGCCTAATTAAGAAATTGAAAATAAGAGCATAAGGTTTATTCATTGTATATATATATATATATATATATATATATATATATATATAATATAATATATAGTGCACACACACCTCTCTCTCTCTGCATATACACATTTGTTTACCTTGTCTGACTGTTTTGTTCATGCTCAGCATTGTTAGGAGACGAGTTACTAACTTTGTTACATTTTGTTTTTGTAATTTAGAAATCTGTTTTCTTAGAAAAAAAAAAAAAAAACGACGCAAAATGTCATTCTTCACATGAATGATTTGCTGGTTGTATAATGATTAAAATGTTTTAAATAATAATTCAAATGATTAACAAAAAAATCTAATGTTTTTCGCAAGTGTTTCTTATTACTATTAAGTAATTTTAGAACTTTTCTTGATGAAAACAATCGCCATTAACTGACGCATTCAACTTTGGATATTCTATAATTGTGTGTATTTTGATTATCATTTGTTTTCTTACTGCTTCACTTTGTTTCATTATCGCTTTTTACCTGGGCTTGCCTATATATATATATATATATATATACATATATATATATATATATATATATATATATATTAATAATTTCGGTGTTTTTTATCGTGTTATGTTTTTATATAGTATATATATATTTTTTTTTTATTAAATTGTTAGATGGAAGTATAGTATAGTTATTGTAATTATACTGTACTTCCATCTAACAATTCAACTTTCAACACCCTCTCCATTTAAGAATGGCTTTCAAAATAATAACGTATTTTCGGCACCGTAACATAAGTACCTTTTATTTCAAATATCGTCATTTGTGCTTTGAGGGGGAAAAAGCGGGTGTCTCTGTAGTTTACGGATCGTGCTTTAATAGTAAAGTTATTAATTAGAAACATTCTTTACATCATAAGGGAGAGCTTTAACTGTTAATTTAATAAACAAAACATTCAACAAAAATTGAATTTAATTAGAAAATCCTATCTAAAATATAGCACAGTCTATAAACTGCAGAAGTACAAAACAAGATAACATTTCCAATATGAGATAAATTGAAAACGAAAATATGCCGGCGAAGTGTTGTTAAAAAAATAATTATTTTAAATCTCCAATACGAAAAAGTTTAAATCTTAAAATTTTTTTTCAAGACATTTTTAAGGGTTTAGAATGCTTTTAGGGCACAACCTAAGAAAATAATTCAATACAAGCTTCTGAAATGACGAACACAACAACTTCATAAAATGTAACACATAACAGGTTTATTAAGGAGAATGTGTACCGGGTGATATGTTCCTGGTCAAAAGCTGGACCCCGGCCACCTGGTGCTATCGCGGTAGTTATTCCAGTGGAATCGTCAATACCTTTAGAAATAACACCGAGGTGGAGAGAGAAGAAAAGGGAGGTCCGTTCTGTTTGGTGTTTCTCTCAGTAAAAACGAGTTCTTATTCCCCAAACCGGATGCTGGCCGAATTCCTTAGGGGATAGAAAGGATCAATGCGCTGTACCCCTGATTGGTCAGTATGTGGCCAAATTGCACAGGGGAGAGGCATTGATTCGTTAAAAGAAAAAGTTCCATTTGTTTCTGCTACAGATTCTTCACTTAATTATTTTAAAATTTTATTTTTTGTTTTATGAAACTAAAAAAATTATGAAGAAAAAAAAAATTAGTTTCTTGACGTCCTAATATATTTAAGTTTTATCTAAGCGATAATTGCTTTTAATGACCCCCCATATGAAATCAAAGGAAAATTTCAATCCTGTAACAAAACTTGAAAATAGCTTGAATGTCAGAACTATCGATTTCTATAACAATTTTTTTATATACACATGTAATGTCTTTTTTTTTGTGTGTGTGTGATAGTTTCGCGATGAATAATTTTCTTAACCCTTTAAATCTGATATATCTGACCCTTCCCTATTTGAATGTTGTGTACCGTTTCTTATGCAAGTTTTAAATCTGTTTTGTTTTCCTAATTCATGCGCCTTCGTTTACAAAGTATTCTTTCTTATCCTTGCCTCATGCATCCATTATTTAAACTTCAAGTTTTTGGTATTTCCCGGTTTCATTATTTAAGTTTTCACATCGTATCTCACATAAAACGATCATGTAACAAATTACCCCAATTACGTAAACGAGTAGCTGTACATGTTTGAAAAATATATTTTCTTTATCTCTTACAGTGGCAAAACTTAGTTTGGCTTCCCTGTCTAAAAAAAAAAAAAATAACGCGTTAGCTTTTCGTATGTCTGCATTTGCATAAAAAATTGCAGATGCAACATTTACTTGCTTGGTGATAATTAGTCTAACAAATGCCGACTTTTATTTTTTAAAAACGTTTTTTTAACGCATTTCAGTTATAAATAACCTTCAAATATAAATTCTGCACTTGAAGTCTTCCATGTGAAATGTTTACTTTATATTTTGCTAACAAAATAGTATTTTTATTAGAATGCTTAGTTTATTTTTGTGTGTTGACGGCGTGTGATATTAATTTTGTTTCTTTTCCTGTTAGTATTTTTAACGTTTAAGTAAACAATCGTTATATACTTAACGTTTTTTTTTTTTTTTTTTTTTTTTTTTGTTAAACAACTAATGACTATCAAACTAATCGTTACAAAACTCTTAATTCTGTAAGGATTGTACAAGTTATCGGCGGAATTTAATATAGTTTGATTTCAACAACTTTCAATGTATAAAATACAGGAGTAATTAATTTTAATAAAAAACTCAATTATTCAAAAGGAAAAATCTGAGAAATATGATCAATTGCATCC